>NC_089790.1:37684206-37694206 GCF_040412425.1 Macrobrachium rosenbergii
CTTATTTCCTCAATCAAAATTTCCACTAAATTGTATTATTCGGAATAGATAACAACTATTTTTATTACAGACAAAAAGAAGGGGAAAAGTTAACTTTGGGAAACCCACAGTTCCAAGAAGGCAGAGGTATTATTTTGATTCCAAAGAAAACTTTCAGATTAAGACCCATGTCGCCCCCTAAAATACATTTGGCACTGCGATTTTTACATAACTAAGTGAGTAAGATATTACGTCTAAGAGGCAAAGGAGGAAGCGTATAAATATCAGTATTAGAGGTTACCTCCGGAATGATTCGTGACAAATTACTTCTAATAAAAATTAAGTAAAAAATGAGCCAAAGTTTCTTCGGCGCAATCGAATTTTCTGTACAGCGTATAATGCTGTATGAAACTCTCAGCCACGGCCCGGTAGTGGCATGTGTTGTTGGCACCTATAGCAGTGCCAGACGCGATCATGGCTAACTTTAACCTGAAATAAAATAAAAACTACCGAGGCTAGTGGGCTGCAATTTGGTATGTTTGATGATTGGAAGGTGGATGATCAACATATCAATTTGCAGCCCTCTAGCCTCAGTAGTTTTTATGATCTGAGGGCGGACGGGCCGACAAATAGCCATTTCAATAGTTTTCCTTTACAGAAAACTGAAAAACTACTAATTCGCTCTTGCTAGAAAATCGAAAGAAGAGCTGTCTAATGATCCTGCATAAATATCGTGTTTCTGAATGCTTAGGTAAAGCCTCCCTTTGCAACCCTCACACCTAGAATTAAAGTAATTGCAAGAGCAGTTGCTTAAAACGAAATGCCTTTGGGAAATGCATGGTATTATTTGATGAAATTCAAATTTTTATTAATATTATCCAGTTTAACCAAAAGAATCTTCATATCTTCTTTTTCAGTCAGTATTGACCTACATGCCGCTCTCACCGGTGATGGACAAGTCTGTGCACACGTATTCTTAGATTACTGCAAAATTTCCACTACGAGTAAACTGTAATCTTTATTCGTGACTTTCATTTTCCAGTTCATAAATAGAAAAAGAAAAGACACTAACGCTGTCCTAATATGCCCTGTGCTAATATACCTTGTACAATGAACACTGTGAGCAGGGTTGGTGTTTTTTTTCAACTGAGGGTTTTTCTTCTACTTTAGAATTCAATGCAATTGGTTCTGTTCTGTCATGTTATTTGTAACGGGATATTTACGTTGTAGTGTTTCAACTGACTGTCTAAATATTGACTGCGCCGCTAGACACTAACTAGAGTCTCTGTTACTTACATTACTGGGTGTTTTGTTCGAGAAGCATAACTAATTTTCCTTCCTTAGATGTTATCTTCTACAAGAAAAGGGTTATTTTACATTCTCTCTGTCTCTCTCTCTCTCTCTCTCTCTATCTCTCCCTATGCTGAACCCTCTCTTTTCCATGTACTAACTGAATGAAATGCATAGAGAAATTAATTTCCTTCTTACATATGATATGTTATATATGTTACATATGTTTTGTTGCCATGGTGGCGCAGTGGTAAGGTTCTCGCCAACCATTCGAGAGGACCGGGCTTCAAATCCCGCCACTCGTTGGTGGCTCAGGGATGGTGCCATTCCATAAACCCGGTGGCCCGCCAACCTAGCGGTCTGAAAACTCGAGAGGGTTAGTTAGAAAATAGGTACCAGCACTTGGGCTGGGGGGTTAAACAGTGGGCCTTGCCACACACTGGCCACGTATCTTAGGCAACAGGACTTCTCCCCCACCGGCTGTCGGCCTAAGAAACCGGAGTTCAGCGCCGGCCCTATGAGCCTTGCGAGGCCCAAGAGGACTTTAACCTTTTCAACCTAATATATGACATAACCTTGATATCGTAAAGCATATTAATGCCTTAATTGTAAAGTATATAAGTAATTTCCTTCAATGCAAAGGTCGACGGGAAAGTATCAATGAAGAAAAAGGCGAGTAAAGACTGATTCGTAAAATAGGAGTGTTTATAAGAATCGGAGTAAATGGAAGTAGGTAAAGGACTGCAAATCTTAGAAAAATTTTCTATAGCCTTGTTAAGCCTTGTCGAGGATGACTTAAAATCTTCTCGGTTACTGAAGTCATTGCTTACTTGAATTAGCACATCCAGTAACATTTACATGACAAACCGATGAGCTTTTGGAGGCTTCCCTTCCCTTGAAACGCGAACAGTATTCCATAGTACAGACGAGGCATTTTCAGTCTGATTTTTTTATATATCTCTGGAGCTTACAGAAAAATCTACTCGTAACACCAGAACAGATAACCACTCATCTAGAAGAGAGAGAGAGAGAGAGAGAGAGAGAGAGAGAGAGAGAGAGAGAGAGAGAGAGAGAGAGAGAGAGATAAGCTGTCATGGTGACGTATTGGGTAGTTTGACTGATTACTTCAGTTCTCTCATTTATGGCTGTGAACTTTATTGTGTGAGGATGTATTCTTTATTCATTTATTCCTCCTCGCCTTAATGAATTGCTTTCATTTAATTAGGCATTGAAATTTGTACCAATGCCCATAAAGAAATAGCAGGGAAAATATGTTGAATTTTATTATTGGGTCTAGTGTGCCATAGATATTCAATTAAGTTCCAATATGTTTTTATCTTTACTGTCTAGTAATGCGGGATCTATCGTCTTGTAGAAGTAAAGTAGAAATAATACGACCTTTGAGGTACCTCAGCTACTCAGCTTCAAAAAAATGTGAGAATCAAAACAAGAACATGGCGACATCCTCGTCCTGTCATTTAGTGTACGGGTTTGACGCCAACGGTTTGTTTGAGGTTAAAACACACTAGATACAAGAAATGGAAGAAAAAAAAAAGTATGATAATGAGGCCAGCGGATTTCCCCTTTTAGGTGAAGAAATCTGCTTCGTCATTAAAGGTAAGAAAAAAAAAAAATTACGCGATAAAGTAACTCGTGTCACACATAGACATTTCTGTGAACAAGTTAAATAGAATAAACAGTGAAATATTTTATTAAAAATCCACGAAAATTCTTGACAATATAACTGAGAGCTGGGAGAGCCATCAGGGTTTCGTTGGCCACGTATACAGTAACGTTCATGAAATCTCTAGCAATATTTACTTAACTTTAACCACGATGTACCGTCTCGGTTCTTAATTTTATCATGAGAGAGAGAGAGAGAGAGAGAGAGAGAGAGAGAGAGAGAGAGAGAGAGAGAGAGAGATAAAACATAATACCGCATTGCACTGAAGTCATACCGCTGTAAGAGTGTAAAATTGCATCAAATGACGATATTTTTGAACGACTTATAGAAGTCACATGCTATTCGGAAAACCAGATGAAAGAAACCTATATAGTTCTTCAGGGAGTTCGTTTACATCAAATCACAGATAATAAAATTATGGTGGAGTTTTAGGAGTAAAACGGAGCAATAGAAGGAGCAATTGCGCAACGTAACGATCTTACCAAATCGTTGATGGTCAAGATCTATGACGCGATGGAGATACACAAACATAATTCACGCAATATCTTACATAACGCTCTCACTTTAAAAGAAGAAGAAGAAGAAGAAGAAGAAGAAGAAGAAGAAGAAGAAGAAGAAGAAGAAGAAAAAATAATGATGATCATAAAGAAAATGCGTTACCACTACATAAATGGCTACCGTGAATCTAGTGTACTGTATTTGATGGATATTTACTTCCTGAAAATGCGAATACAACATGGATTGAATTAAATATAGAATTTAGGACAAAAACCAAGCACTAAGACCTATGAGGTCATACAGTGCTGAAACGGAAATTGACAGTAAACGGTTTGAAAGTAATCAATTGTTAAGAGAGGGTGGAAAGTAAGGTGGAAGAAAAAGAATATGAAAGGAGTTACAGTAAAAGGAACGAAAGGGGTTGCAGCTAGGGGCCGAAGGGACGCTGTAAAGAACCTTAACTAAAGACTGCAGTGCACCACATGAGGTGCACTGGCGGCACTATCCCCCTACGGGGACGAATACAACACTGATAAAAGAGAAACACTCTTCATCAAAACTATAAATTCAGTATTGTTGACTTAGAGTACAAAACATCTTTCTGTGTGCCTATTCATCTGTTTATAGCGGGTGCGTGAGCGGGTAGGTGCCCTCACTTGAAATAGTGGTCGCGAAGCTTATCACTCTTCAATATTTGCATTTGCGCAACATTCTCTCTCTCTCTCTTTATAAAATGCTTGGAAAATCTGACTTAACTTCTAAAAGGAACCCTCCTCCACTGTTCTGTTGTAAGCTCTGCCTCATGATTTGGCGTATTCGATGAGACACTTAAAAAAACAAAGTTACTATCGCACAGTACACCCTCTTACTGTTGTATGCTGAAAGTTTCTGTAAAAGGAATAACTAAATAACAGGGTTTCTGTGAGCCTATAGACAAAACTTACTTAACCAAGTCTAAAACTCTCCGTGATTGACGGCATAAAGAAACTCGAGGAAAAAGTGAGACTGGGTCTTCCAAACACGACTCGTCATTCGGATCCTGTTGTATGCGCCAAGTGCTACTGAATGCTTAACTGACTCTTGTAGGTCTAATAGATTGCATTGGGGATTAGGAGTTGTACTTATAAAGACAAAACCGCGCAAAAATATTGAAAAAGACTTTCTCATGGTATATCTCACCCTTCTTTTCACGATATCTCTTGATCCTGACCGGCAGAATTATGCTCTCTTGTTATACACTTTCACTACCGTTTACAGCATCCTGTTGCATTTTCCATTGCAGAGCTTGAATTGATGAACGAGGCTCATTTGCTTTCTCTTTTGGTACATTGCCCCATCATCTCAGCGTCGTGAATGAGTAACAATAATATTGTTTTATGATTGATAAGTTTCTGCCAGTAATTTTCAAGGGTTTTTAGCGACTTTTTAAATTTTTTGTTGTCCATATCATCAACGCTGTTAAGTATTCAGTTCAGCCTAATAATGCAGGGTTTGGCAAACGTACTAAAAATGATGGTTCGATGTCACCCAAGATTATAATTTTTTTTCTGAAGCTCTTTGCTCGAGGATATTATTATTACCATAATCATTTTTAACTCCCGCCACAGGTCAATAGAGACAGATTTCGTGATAATAAGTTTAATATTCTTCAATAAAAATAGGAAATGAAGACACACGACGATTTTATTTAAAGGAAAAGGAGTTTATTTATATATTTTTCTTTACAAATTTACGATCTAGACAGTCATGTCAGTTTGTTGACGATACCACTTCGCCATACCTAGCCTACTTATCCATTATATCACTAAGTTGCGTACAGTCTAAATTTAAAGATTGCAAGGTCCTCTGACCTTCAAAAAGACCTTTAATAGACTTTTTTTCATTAATAAATCCACTGAAAAGACCAACTTAATCGTCAGATCTTGATCAGCAATAAGTTCTTATTAGGTGTTCACTAGCCTACAAACTATATAATTTCTTCTTTATCACAAAGTGCAGGGATTAACACGCAATTGCTATTTATTAGGAACGACGGAATTCTGTATGGCGGAGGCAGGCCGTTTAATCTTTATCGAAATCTCTGTAAGTATCACCTTTTGGACAAAACGGCTATGTGTCAAATCTGTATACTTTTGGGAAACGATGTAGACTTTTATTGCTGCAACGTCAACCAAAGTTCCTTAGAGAAATGGAGCAAAAGCGGAAAATCAGTTATCTGTCAGAGTCATCTGGGTTGGCATTATTTACATTTACTAGAATTCCACGAGGACCTGAATGGAAGTCAGTGTTTAAATTTCAATGTCTTATGGTTTCGAGAAATTACTATTTGAAATCCTTTTATTTTCTTTCGCTTCTCTTCATTAAATCCCGTTCTGTTCTTTTTCTTAGCCTTTTCACCTTCGCCAAGGTGGTCATGTCTCTTGTTCGGTTTATTTTTTCTCTGTTTAACAGAAAGTTTTAGCAAAGAGTTGTGCGTGGCTCTCACTACTGGCAACAAGGGATTAAATTTGGGAGATACGAATATAACTTGTGGGGAGAGGAGCACTTTGGGGTGTGGGTGAACAGCTTTTTACAAATACATCACTTCCAAGAAATCGAATCCCTTCGCTTTATTGACAAAGGTTTTTGGTAAAAAGATTCAGTGATAATTACTTCTGAAAGAAAGGTTGACTGGAGTATTCTCCACTTAACCACTTGGATTTCATCTGGATTCTTTGGGAAAAGATTAATTTGACCTTTTGTAATCATAAATGAACAACCAATTAATTTCGTTATATTTAGACATATGTACGCGTCTAAATATTTCATTTTTTATTTTTGTAACATTTAGCCGTTTCCCACAACAGGGATGGCTTCCGAGACAAAACAAAACAGTAACTGCCATGTTTATACTTCAACCGGTAATGTGCCGGTTATCTCCCACAACATTAGCACAAACTTCGCCACACACACTTTGAGGCTTTTCCTATTAGAAGCTCTTTTGTTATGTTTTGCCCACAAATACTCCCTAGCTTCACCTATTCCGTCACTTGGCCCCAACATCAACAAAAATATTCATTGCTCCATGTTCCTGGTCTTTGTATTTTCTCGCATCCTTACTCTCGCTTATATTCACTATCTTCTTGCAGAGACTTTCAAACTCTTTCACTGGTCTGCAGTTTCTCTTCACTATCCCGACTCAGTGCTGCATTTTTTGCAAGCATCAGCCATTCCACTCTCTATTCATGACCAAACTTCTTAATACACAGCGTTGCACCGACATTTTGTTGTCTTTCTCTTACTTCTAGTATCATTCTAATCAGAAAGACAACAAAGAGAGATAAAAGTACAGTGCAATTTTTCTCAGCCACATTTTTACACTGAACCAGTCACTCTTCCTTCTGCAAACTCTAGAACAATCTTCCTTCCACTATAAACACTTTTACTCAATCTGAGTAATTGTTCATCTTAACTATACATCAGCCCACTCCATGTTGCCTCTCTATCAGTTCTGTCCTATACTTTCATGAAGTTCTTGTAAGTTACCTTCATCTTTTCCAGTAACTTTTAAACTTCTCATTTAAATTATATATATATAAAAAAAACGCTTGATCCATACACCTTCTTCCTGGACTAAACTGCCACTGTTCTCCCCATTAATGCGTCTGTCTGACTTTCTTTACAAGAATCTTGCCACATACTCTCCTGGTATACTAAGTAATGTTATGCCATTATAATTTTTACAGTTTCCTTTATCGTACCTTCATACAGAGGAATAGATATTCCTCGAATTTACTCCTTTGGAATAGTTCCCCGTGCAGATATACCTTACACACCATGGGCATCCACTCAATCACGCTATCATACCTTTATCATAGCAATTCACTTGTAATCCCATCAGCTCCCAGCATCCTTCCATTGCATCATTCAGCCCTTCCTTGAACAATTCTTCAAAATACTAACTCCTTGTAACCGAGCCTGCATTCTCCTCAGACAACATCTCTCCCTTTAAGTCTCGTATTCTAAGCTCCAACTGCTCATTAATCTTTCTCTCTTCATTTGCTTCATAGCTGAATCATTTCTTAATCTGCCTTAACTCCTTGCATTAATTTTTTTACATAAAATCTTTTCTCTCTCACCTTCTTCACCGTCTCAACCATTCTCTTGTATTCCTGTACACGACCTTCCATTTTGTATTGCGACTTCACCTTTAGTAATTTCTTTTTCCACTAAATTTTTCATTTTCTCATCAAACCATTTGTTATTTCTATTCCCTCTTCCCTACCTTCTAACACCGCAAAATTCCCTTGCTGACATAAATATTCCTTCAACTCTTTACTTATGAAACCCATCTGCCCTGATTAACGGCCTGGATTTCCATCTATGTAAACTTTTACGTATCTTATCCATCCATAGACCATACGCACTCATATCGCATCGTCATTACTTGCCATGCTATTTCTTACCAATATAACACTTCAAGTAACATATGTAGACATTTTCACACACCCTCAGTGTCTGCGGTATACTTCTGTAATATCAATACAGGATCAGAGCTGTACCTTTCAGCTACCTCAGATACATTTTCCTTTTGTGCCTCCCATTCCTATACACACTGTCTTTTCAACCTTGTCTTACCGAGTGCTCTTTGAGGGTAAGAAATTCCTAAGGAAGACTAAGGTTTTTCGGTTTAACATTAAAAATCCCATTATATATATATATATATATATATATATATATATATATATATATATATATATATATATATATATACTGTACATATATATACAAAAATGTATATATATGTATATAATACATACATACATACATACATACACACACACACACACACACACTATTTGTAGACAACATTTACTATATACAGTAAACCCCCCGTATTCATAAAATGCACCCTCTAAAAATGCTTATGTTATCATCCTGAAACACTTATATATCATTTTAATATAATTTCCATAGTACTTTAATATAATTTCAATATTTCAATAGTATCAATTCTGAGTATTTACCTTTGCTTTAATGAGGTCAGGTCCGTCCTGAATTGAGGGGAGAAAACCAAATTCTCTCTCTCTCTTTGAGTGACATATTATTTAATCTTAGAGTATTATTATTATTATTATTATTATTATTATTATTATTATTATTATTATTATTATTATTATTATTATTATTAATCTTAATAATATTTGAAAATTAGTAAATTATTTTTTTATCATAAAAATGTGTTTAGTCATGAAAATAACATAAAAATACACAAATAGTGAATATTTTCTGACGAAAAAGTCCTCAAATTGCCAAATTTTTTATGAATGATTTACAGATACGTTCCACAGAAAATCCCGCGAATCAGTGAGTCTGTGAATCGTGAGAACACAAATACGTGGGGTTTACTGTATATATATATATATATATATATATATATATATATATATATATATATATATATATATATATATATATATATATATATATATATATATATATATATATATATATATATATATATATATACAGTATATATATATATATATATATATATATATATATATATATATATATATATATATATATATATATATATATATATATATATATATATATATATATATATATATATATATATATATATATATATATATACATATATACATAAAATCACATCTAAATCGACTGATATTTTCCTTATTTTTTTTCCAGAAATTACCACTATTTTAAGACTAACCAAATTTGCCAATCACGCCTATTATCCACAATAATACGAACAATTGATTGCCTGTGTGACATGAACCTGACCACGTCATTGCTTATCTGGTTTTCTTAGTGTTTAGTATCTCAGTCATTCACCTTGAATGTGTTCTCGTTACTGACTAAGAAAAACAAACAAGCCGTCGATCACTCGACTCTTTGTTTCAGGGAGAAAGAGAAAGTGTCATTGTCCGTGGGAACTTCATTTCGGTGACGGGAGGTTTTAGTGTTTTGCCTTAGTAGACATCAGACATCAAACTTTTGTCTGTTTTCTTTTTTTTTAAGTAAATACATGCAAATCATACATATGTGTACATATGAACAATTGCGCCAACACGCAAAATGCATTTATATTATTCACGTAAACTGGTCTGCTATTGACTCAGTGGTGACTTTGCACATATTATTATTATCATTATTATTATTATTATTATTATTATTATTATTATTATTATTATTATTATTATTATTATTCAGAAGCTAAACCCTTTTTCAAATTGAACAAGCCTGCAGGGCCATTAACATGATATTCAGTCTTCTAAGGAATATGGTGTTCATTTGAAAGCAGTTACAGAAGATAACTGGAAATACAGAAAGAAGAGGTCAGTTATTAGAAAAGAATGAAAAAGATAAATGAATGAATTAATAAATGCAGAGATAAAAATACAAGTCAGTCACTGAAACACAAGGCGAGTTGTTTTAAGGTAGTAATGTATTGCATCTTCATTGCATCTGCAGGTTGCCGCCGAACGGAACACCAAGAAGCCTCTGTGGCACAATTAAATCTACACAAGTCACTTTAATTTC
>NC_089790.1:37699206-37734206 GCF_040412425.1 Macrobrachium rosenbergii
CAGAAGAATAAATATATATATATATATACATAGTATATATATATATATATATATATATATATATATATATATATATATATATATATATATATATATATGTATATATATATATGTTGGTGAATGTTGGCAGTAAGTTTTCCTTTATGCAAATGTCATTAAATATGACAGCGAAGTTGCAGTTTATTAGTTTCTTACTAATGTTCTCGATTTTCCTTATTATATTCCTCTGTTCTTCAGGCTACTGATGGAGTAAAGCACCAAAGTTCATTTTGATGGACGTTTTATTGGTTAGGACGTTTCGTCTCTTCTAGAGACGACATCGGCTACAAATGAGTGTTTACAAAGAAATTCACACATATATATAACATTCTTTCAAGGGAACACTTGTCAAAAATATAACTATTCGATGGTTAAAATCCAATATTCGGCAGTTAGCGTTTTGAAATTAACAGTTAAAACATACAGGTTTGTTACTAAACTTGTTTACAACTGGCCTGTTAACAATTACCAAGAATTACTATTTAGGTATTTACATACTTAGAAACAACCAGACGAAAGATAAATAGCTGAAAATAGACGGTCAACAAAGAAACGTCAAAGAGACATTCAAACTGTATATGTAAAATTAATGTAGTAATTACACATTTTTCGTCTGGTTGTATCTAAGTATATATATATATATATATATATATATATATATATATATATATATATATATATATATATATATATATATATATATATATATATATATATATATATATATATATATATATATATATATATATATATATATATATATATATATATATATATATATATATATAGTGAAGAGAGAGACGAAAAGGTGATTTTTAGTCATTTAGTGTGCTTCGGTAACGTGTAACTTATTCATTCACAATTCAAAAAAAGATCACAAAAATTTAAGTAAGTACAAAAATGACTAAATTAAAGGTAACTAAATTAAGTAAGATACAAAAGTTCAAAAACAAACATCTGTTACAAAGCAACCCAACGCCTCAGAATGCGAACACAGATTGACTATCAAATGACGCTGAAGCAAGAACAATTTTTCCAAGAGATAAACAAGGAACAGTAGAGTTTTGATTATCCGGTGACGGAACTCTTGGTTTATAGTTAGTGATTCCAGTACAAAAAACGAACTTACATCAGAAGTTTATGCTATGATTTTAGAGTTATTATTGGAAATGGTAGTTGTAGAAATATTGTCTTTTTTTTAGAAAGCCTTGTTGCTTAAGTTACAGGTAGTTGAGGATAAGTTAAGAATTAACCACAGTTATTGACAACTGTCCACCACAAGTGGGGTCTATTTATCCAGACTTATGTATACGTCCTCAAACGGGACAACACCCCGAGCCACACCTGGGTCGTGGACGAAGGGTAAGGGGCCTGCTCCCTACTATGGGACAGTGCCAAGTAAAGATTATAGTCGGACTTATTGCCCCACTTACAAAGTCTATGGGCACTCAGCCCAATGGACAAAATGCTCTAATAATAATAAGTCAAGTACAGCGACCCAACATCTTTAGTTCCCCCAGCCCAGGGTCCCATTTATGTGGCACTTCCCCGAGGTAGGTGTCCCGCCAGCCAGGTCAAGGCATTTGATGATTCTGGCCCACAAATGTCCCTCATCAGGGAAGACAAAGTTTCCCAAGGAGCTATCGTTAACAGACGTAAACTCGTCACTTTAAGATGATACTTCCTACTGTCAAGTTGAGGATCACAAGACCTCATAGATTTTAAATTTGCGACCTCGCAGTCGCCAGATACATTCCTGGAGGTTATGACCTCCTCTTGGGGCAGGGCTTCCAGTCCCCATCTAAGTTACAGCAGTCCAGGGGGCCAAATCCCCCAAATCATTCATTAGGCACGAGCAAGCCTCAAATGCCTGCATTTGTTCCACTACCAGTGCCACCCGAGTGCAATGTGCAGTGGCCCCTCCACCAAGATCGATTCCCTGCCCCAGTGCCAGTGCCAGGGCCTCAAGTAGATCCCCCTCCAGGAGATCCTACTCTTGATTCACAATCTCTGCCAGTGTCATTTGAGTGCACTGAGCAGTGCCAAGCTCCGTCCGTCCCGAATGACGAGCAAATTCCAAATCAATTATTAGTGCCTGGTCCTGCCTTAGTACCAGGGCCAGAGCACGCCCCTGATCTCCATTTCAGAAATCCCAGTCCAGGTCCCCTCTCCTCTCCCGGTTTGGCTCCGCTACCAGTGCTGGCAAGGGAGATGGATCCTTCCAACCACAGCGGAAGCTCACCCAAAGGTGCGGCCTCGCAACCCGTGCCTGAGCTGGTCATTCTTACCTGCTAGCCTCTCACACCTCCCACAACTGCTTCCTCTCTGTCTCAGTCTGCCGCAGACACAACAGTGAGTAAGGATTCTGCCATGTCTCAATTGGCCGATGAACTCACTGGAACAGACATGTATCATGGTAGAGCTTGGAAAGAATGCCCTGGTGTCAGCCGCCACAGAAGCCGACACAGGTGACACTCAAATACCCTCCCTGGGCTCGGCTCCACCAATTTCCGACTGAGACAAACCATCAAAGTAAGAGAGATCCGTGGAGGAAATACCACGGGCATGGATAATTCCAGGTAGCTTGAAGACCGCCCCCGAGCTCTCCTGGCATCCGTGCCAAAATGGCACAGTGCCATCCCTTTTTCCTATGAAGACTTTGGCACTTCTATCTAGAAGAGGATATCAAGATTTTTCACTATTCTATTTTCCCTATAACTCTATCCTTTATTCACTCCCTTCAACATTTCCCTTCCTTACTTTTGATTATTCCTCACATTTATTTTATGCCTTACTAAGGCCCCATTTTACTTAATTCCTCTGCAACTGCAGAGTGCCATTGACAGATATGCCAGCTGTATGAGTCCTATGACTTCCTTTTCATGCCTACTGCAGCATGATGCATTTAAAATACGATATGCCATCACCA
Organism: Macrobrachium rosenbergii; assembly: GCF_040412425.1. NCBI lineage: Eukaryota > Metazoa > Arthropoda > Malacostraca > Decapoda > Palaemonidae > Macrobrachium > Macrobrachium rosenbergii. The sequence goes on from NC_089790.1 coordinate 37,702,175, forward strand.
ATAGTTATTATTATGTGATTGCCAACTTGGCACAGTGCCATTATTGTAGATGCTAGCAAATGATCCTGCCGGAGGAGTCGTGCCCTTTGGCTACTTTTGAGCCCTTCTTGGGCTAAAGAATGAACCTAGCCGTTTTCCATAGGCTAAGGAATGTAATTTCGGCATATTTAATCATCATCTTTTATTAACAATCACTGATTACTCTGAATCTGTCACCTATTCTCTTTGTGAATCTCTGTAATAAATCTCGAGTCTCGGACTCGCGACCTTGTGTTTATAGTGCCCGAATGGCACTGAGCCATTGCTCAAGTATCGTGGAAACACCTAACCAAGACCATGTTTGCCTCATTGTAATGCCTCTTCAAGGCAGACTGACTGCATGGGTGCAAAATTCGTAACTGATTATTGTTAAGAGTGCATGAAGTATCTCTAGAATTAACGTAGTCTTAATTCATTGTTTTGACTATACCATTACGCTGTGAAAATATTCTGTTTAACGCTGCCTTAACATAATAGGAATTTAATGATAAGACTTTGTAATTTCTAGCAGCAAGTATTTATTCTGCGTGAACGTAAATGTCACAGTGTTGTTTTGCATCTTGAAATTAATTGCTACGCAGAAGTTTAAGTTAGATTATAAGGCACCAAAGGAAAATGAGATAGAGAGAAGCAAAGTAAAGTATTTAAGCAAGTTTGCTTGCTGGTAATCATTCTCACCTGATCTAGGGTGAGAATGCTAACTTGGTTGGGGAGGTGCAACAGATGGGACCTCTTTTCCTTGCAATCTCACCCGTTTTTCATCCGTAACATAATTGAGAAAGAAATAAAATGAATTCCAATTGTTTAATTACTAGAACTGTGGGTTTCCACTCGCCCCTTCATAAACTCTCTCCTTCATTCTCCAAAATGGTTAAGCCTAACCCCTTTCTCTGTTCACAATGACTGGCTAAGGCTTCCTTAAAAAGAGCCCTGAAGGCACAACTTGATCTGGATTTCCTACAATACTGCAAACTCAGCAATATTACTCCTAACTTCGTCAAGTTTTAAAGTTTATCGCAGTTCCTGTATCACTCACAGTTCTACTATGATGCTACACAGCAACTATTATATATATATATATATATATATATATATATATATATATATATATATATATATATATATATATATATGTATATAGTAAACCCCAGTATTCGCAGTCTCACGATTCGGGACTCACCTATGCGTGGATTTCTCTATGGGACATATATACACATTATTCGCTGAAAATTCGCCCATTCACGGTATTTTTCATTGAGAAATATTCACTAATTATTGTATTTTCATCTCATTTTTGTGATAAAATTACTAAAATACTCAGCTAGTGCTTGAGTTACGATAATTCGCCTTATGATAATTCGATTTTGCAATGGGGTAAGCAATTAATACCGATACAACAATAATTGTAAAATATTTTTAAATTTCGCGCGCGAGCAGTCAGCAGCGTACAATCAGGCAGTGAGAGAGACCAAATTACAATAGACCAACTTCTTTTCCCCCATCTCTTTATCCTATCTTCTAGTTAAAAAAGTAAGAGAGAATGATAAAAGTATTGTTAGGAATGTTCTACTCTTGCGTAAATGTGTACAGCCATAAACAACCGACCGAGAAACTGCTGTTTCGCTTATCACCGAATCGGATAACAACAGCTGTTTTGCTTGTATTTCAACCATCGTATGGTAATACTCGGTTACCATAGTTATAGTACAAATGAAGTTAAGTAGAATAGGACTGATATATTTTTACATTATACCCTTATTCGGTATGGATAAAAGATCGGCAAGGAAATATACTGCTAAATTTAAGCTGCAAATTGTAGCTGAAAACAATGCCTGAGAGAATAATGTTCTAGCCGTGAATGACTATAAATTATCATGCATCGCCAACATGGATGAAACTCGATTGTAACTGAAACTGGAGAGAAAATATTTTAATCAAAACTACTGGGCATGAAAGAACACATTACTGCTATTTTTATTCCGATAAACAATAAATACGTAAAGCTCATATTAAGATGAAATCAAATGAAAATAGCAAACGGAATCTTGATTTATTTACACAAAACAAAACGCCCCTAAACGGCCAACGTCATCTATTAATGAAAAAAATAGCTAAGTTAATTTCACAACGAGACGTATTTAAGTTATATTTCGACTTAAAAACGCTTCGTATAACGAAAAATAACCTTGCCCCATATAAATAAAGTATCTAGAGATTCATTTACAGTAACTATAAGCAAGAAAAGTGCTCTGAACTGAGTTAAATAAAGCGAAATGAACTTACCGCGTAATCGATTTCCAAACCAAAACATTGATTGCTGTGATCGCAATTTATAATACAAAAGCAATATAAGAATGCAGTATATAGAATATTATTGGATATAGTGAATTAAGGCATAACATATTAAAAGATCCATGGAAAAGATACGATATGGAAATATAGAGTACAATATACCATAGTGTAAGCTAAGCTAATTCTTGTTTGTTATTCAATTTCTCTTTGCATTGAATTATTATAAGTCACTCTGCATGAACCTCCAGAATTAGCTGATATTAATAATTACTATACCGTGTAAGTTTCTCATTGGATGGGCTGGTATTGTTCTCGGCTAGCACACTCTGCTGGGCCTTTGTTCGATTCTCCGACCGGCCAATGAATTAGAGAAATTTATTTCTGGTGATAGAAATTCATTTCTCGTTATAATGTGGTTCGGATTCCACAATAAGCTACAGGTCCCGTTGCTAGGTAACCAATTAGTTCTTAGCCACGTTAAATAAATCTAATCCTTCGGGCCAGCCCTAGAGAACTATGAATCAGCTTAGTGGTCTGGTTAAACAAAGGTATACGTAACTTAACTATACTGTGTATGTGTAGGGTATACTTTATAGTGTAGGCTAGGCTACCATATATGTATACATGGTACCGAATACCCTAGTGTAGGCTAGGCTATATTTGAGATACATTTTTTCCAATAAAGGATGGGTTTTTTCCAACAAAGGATTTTTTTGGGAACCTAACCCCATCATAAGTAGGATAATACCTGTATAAGCACTTTTAGTTTTTTTTGTGTGTTTGAACTATCAAAATAGGCAGTTCTAACTGATTTTAGTAGGATTCTAAGCTTTAGCTATTTGCAGGGTGTGTGGTACGTATACCCCACGAATACAAGGGTTTACTGTATATGTATATGCATATATACACACAGATATATATATTATATATATATATATATATATATATATATATATATATATATATATATATATATATATATATATATATATATATATATATATATATATATATATATATATAACATATATACATATACATATATATATATATATATATATATATATATATATATATATATATATATATATATATATATATATGAAGGGGAATAAATGAGGAGGATTTTACTTCCTTAGACCGATTCGAATTCTTGTATGGCATAAGAGTGAGGTTGCTGTAACACCCCACTTGAGACACTGGTGCTATAGTGCATCTTGTTGCAAGAAGGAGAGACACAGCTACAGGCATATGAGAGTTCGAATCCCTTCATGGAAGGCACAGCCTTTTCATTTATTGACTCGTACTAGCAAGTTTTGTATAGGTAGTCGTATTAAAAATGAATTTACGAGGTAACTAATTTCCAAAGGAAATTATTGCATATATAATAATAATAATAATAATAATAATAATAATAATAATAATAATAATAATAATAATATACTATTTTGGAATAAGACATATACATTACTCATTAAGGATACAAATAAGCGCTAAGAACACATATGCACAATTAAAGCATGGCAATACTAAAAAAGATACAAAATCAATTCACATCTAAAAACCTAAAAACAACATTGAAGGATTTTATATCCTCACGACAATTTAATCAAATAAAAATTACAACACATAAAATCGCTCTGCATTTAAAACCTACGCGCCGGTTGGAAAAGCCTCTGGCACCCGATAAAGTTGTTGCTTGAGCAAACCAGGCCCTGTTTTCTTTAGTTCCCTCTCTTGTCAGGGGATAGACAGAGCGAATTAGATACAGCATTCACTTTCCCCTGTCTCTGAATATCATTTTCACAAAAGCCAACGTAAATTCGTCCGGAAGAGAAAGGCATTATCACCTGGCAAGACGTGACCTTTCTTCATCTGATAAAGCGACCATATGATGGCGAGGGAAGACGAAGTGACACTTCCAACTGGTCTCAGATCGGATCTCGGGTCGTGACGCCTTCAAGAGTTACACGCAAGGTTTTGTTTTCGTTTTGTTGTTGTTCTCTTGATTCATAAAGGTCTGTTCTCTTGTTCTTGCTGGTGATAACGTCAACGATATTTATACGATGAAAGGCGCCGTGCTTAAGACGTTGTAGTTACGAAGACTATTCAAGATATCGACTCTCTCTTTGCCAAAAAAAAAAAAAAAAAAAAAAAAAAATCTGGAAACATTCTTCGTGAAGTAAAAATTATGTGATACTGGTTTTTACGAATGCTTTAGTTTATTCGGTTTAATTTCTCCTTTCAAAGCAAAAATAAATGTGCACTGCAGATATTTAGGCTATAGAGGTAAAAAGCACTGCAATGCAATTTAATCTCCGGGTTTACTTCAAAACGTTACATATATAGTTCCCAGAGTGGTACTTTGAATAAATTTCCCCATTTTCCTTTTCTTTATATTGCTTTCATCAGGCGTGGCCAAGTTAACGTTAAAAGGTTGCCAGCCCCAACAGCTTTTTCGAAGACAAAAGACAGCACTAGAATCAATGTTTATGACTCGATTATTAGAGTAAAACAGAAATCCAAGTCCTGATTTCCTAACAAGATACCTGATACTGTGCTAAAGACGCCAAAGAGCAAGAGAAAGAACGTGTTGCTGGACTCGGAAACACAGAGGCTTATTATACTTCTTATCATCTTATGTTCATTGTCTAAATAGAGCCAGCGTTTTTGCGCATGCGCAAGTGATCACTTGAAAGTCAGTCATGGAGTTAACAAAAGGCAAGAGTGTTCAAAAGGATTTTACGACACTTGCGATCTTTTGGGGTACATTATTCCCACTGACGAGAAGAATTCTTTCAGCGTTCATTGTGAGGTATTCAAAGCATTATATAAGCAAAAGGAAAGACAAAGGGTGAAGATTCGCAGTGAAGATTATCAGCATTGGAGAAGGCGACGAAGAACGACTACCAGTAAAATAGAACTGTGAAAAATAAGAAGCGTAAAGAAAATTCCTAGATATTAAAAAATATGCCATCAAAGTCACTACAAGAGTACTGAATAAGTATACTTTGTGCGAACGGTTATACTTTTGCAAAATTGTTTTATTCCGCGATTTTGACTTGGCAAGAAGGAAGTCTTGTATGAAAAGATCTATAGAAAATTTCATCAGACTTCACATTACTTTTTTTCTTTTCTAATCACAAAGTTATATTGGACCAGCAACCTATTGCCTCTATCAAGCCATAATTGACGAAAACAATGATGGGGAGAGGAAGGAAAAGGGTGGGGTCCCAGTGCGAGTGAAGTGTTCTGCTTCTTGAAAGACTCCAGACTATAATGATTAGGGAAAACTAACTCGGACAGACACCAAACAGACAGTTAAGAAATATAGGTCTGACGATGAGTGACCTTTATTGGTTAAACAGATTGTATCAGCACACAGTATTAGGCTACGGTCACTCGTAGAGGGCTAAAAGGTGGTTATCCATTGAGCACTGGATATCATTTTGAGCATTACAAACACGCACGAACAAACAGTAACCAGATTAAAAGATAAACGATTTAAAGCTTATGATGTCTTAGAATGATCATGGAACCATATTGTTGATTAATATAAATTCAGCGGACTCCCGTGTTGGAGCTTTGATTTACTGTTTAATTTTGAGTTAACTTCTATCCATTAACGAAAGCACAGTTTTAGGTTTCAGTAATCTTTAATTGTAAGGCTTCCTGTCCACTGCACCTTTTTCTCACAACTGAAGCCCTTGCAGATTCTCTCTGTCATTAGTCCCCACACCTCACCGACTGTTCTCACGGTTCTTTCCTTGCCTTCAGAATACAAGTAATCCTTGGCTCTCCGTGCTGGCGGCTCGTCCTCAACCATAAGCTGTAGCTTGAACGAGACTCCGAAGCTGTCTAACTTTTATTCTTAGTCACCTACACAAGAACTGACCAAATCTAGTTTCCTAAATTTCGGTGGGGTCAGTATCCAGAAAGAGTCCTAAAAGAGTATCCCATTCAAAAATCACTGTTACCATTTTTAGCAGGAAGGTATGTTCTATTCTCTGCCCGTTTACAGTAATAGATTTAGCCTACATGGTATCAACATTTACCCACTTCGCAATTCGAATTTTCCACATCACCAGAAACGAGATCGTGTAACGGCATAACCGCCAAGTGGCCCTAAGTTGAAGAGAAGCTGCAGCAGCGGAAGGAATGGTTCTTTTTTGATGTTCCGTTGTGGCAAGTCACTCCCGTCTTCGCGGGAGCCTCCACTCTATGAACTTGATGACTTTCACATCTGCCTGTTACAAGATATTCTTGTGTACATTAATCTCATGACTTGCAGTTAATAAGGCGGAATAGCTAACAGTGACTTCTGTAAAATTTCATGAGATCTTTGCTCATCAGTGCTTCTTTGTTGAGTTCAGATTTTTCCCCTGATTTTCTTTAATTGGCCCGTCTTGTAGGCAGTTTCCTTTCAGCAAAAGTAAAACCGAGCTGTACAACCTTTGCAAGGATTTCGGTAAAACCTTTTATGTTAATGAGACTTGTTTCTCTAATGTAAGTACCATTGTTTCCATCGAAACACTTTTTGATTTTTTTTTGTATTAAATAAAGTCATAACATGAATAATAAAGCGTACCATGAGTGACGGGTTCGACTATGAAGTCTGCAAAATCAAGACGAAGTAATTATATATAATCACTATTTTTTTGCTGTCGGATGCAGATGTTTGCCAATCAATTAGAACAAACAGGCCACTTAATAAACAAGCATTTAGTCTTTCATGAGCATTCCCGTCAACACGATCTAGTCGGTCTAGTGGCATGGAACTTGTCACAGTTGAGAAGCTATGTACAGTCAAGTTCAAAAGTCCGTCGACACTCTCTGGTCATAATTTTAAGTATACATAGACGGCGCTAGTCTCGCCACCACCAGGCTGAACTTAGAGTGGCCGTTCTTTGGTCTTCCCAGTTGAAATGGTTAGAGTAAGGAGAGGAGGAAAAGCCTCGTTTAACATACGATAATTAAGATATTTTCTCCACTCCTGTTTGACAAATGCAATGATAATCATTGCACACATTTCTAGTGTTTGGGTAGATTCGTAGGGTTGATATATGCAGTAGATAGATGTAGTGCTTCAAACAGTATATCATCATATATATAATACTAACATAATGAAACGGTAATTTGGGATTAGGTAAAACAAACAAAATTCAGATTTTCTTGCTTCATGTTAAATATGGCATCGTCTAATCAACTCTGTTATACTTGAATTTATTTACCATAATCATACTATCCTTTGTATCGCGAATTTGATTTTTATCTTCTCCATTCTCTTCATTATTTGACATAGACAAAATAACTTATTAGGTTTATCTAGAGAGAGAGAGAGAGAGAGAGAGAGAGAGAGAGAGAGAGAGAGAGAGAGAGAGAGAGAGAGAGAGAGAGAGATCGTCAAGAAGACAATTGTCTACATTGAAGTGCACCTAAGTGTATTAAGTAATCACCTGTCATTTAACTTCCTTTCATAACAGTCATGCATAATACACTTGGTAGTTTGCTCTTATGCATATTAGGAAATCTATTTAAATGTATAAATCATAGTTTCTATAGAACATATGATCACATCCATTTGTGAAGTGATTATCATTTATGTTGTTTTGCTTGAATGCTTTTTTAGGTTGTATCCTTTCGAGTTCTATCATAATGGTCTGCATTCATCACTGGTAACCCTTATTCATTACTTAAATCTTTTCAGTCTCACAAATGTGAAGATATGATCCAGTATTTAAATGGTATTTAAATCCCTTGTGAAAGCGTGATTAAGAAAAATAATTCATCTTATGGAAATGTGATTTGTATCCTGTATTTTTTCCATTTTCATATCAATTTGCTATTGTTTCAATGAATGGGCCACTTGGTCCATCCACACCGTCGTGCATTTGCCTGACGGGCAAAACACTTGCTATGTCAGAAATGGAGAATCACATTAGACTCAAGGGAAAAACTTCGATGGCTCTGGTAAGAAGGTGTTGCCAGATCCATCGAAGTCTTTCCCTCGAATATGACGTCCTGATTCTCCATTTTTGACATAGCAACAGTTTTGCCAGTCAGGCATATGCACGACGGTGTGGATAGACCCTTATTCACATCACTACTGTAACTGTAAATACATCAAATGGACTTGGAAATATTTGGAGAAATTCTCCCCACAATAATGGCAAAACAAATACTATTTTCAATTTATTCATATTCAGATAACATCAGTATTAGGTCCACCCTCCAAGAGTTTCAACAAAGAAGAATTATACTATTTCTGATTTGTTTATTTTCAAATAACATCAATATTTCGTCCATCCCCCAATAGCTTCCACAAATAGAAAAACTGTTTCAAATTTATTTATATTCAAATAACATCAATATTTGGTCAGACTTCCAAGAGCTTCAACAACATGAACAAAATTCTCATCTATTTTCAACTACATCAATATTGGGTCCATCCTCCAAGAGGTTCTACAATAAAAAAATATATACTATTTTTAATTCATTTGTTTCCAATAACATCAATATTTGATCCATCCGCCATGAGCTTCAATAACTTCATTAAGTCTTTTTGGCATAGGATTGACGAGATTCAGACAGATGTTGGGGCGGTGGCGGATACTCTCTCATACACCCTGGGCATGTCTTACAGTTGCTTCCTTGGTGCGCTCTTGGCCAATATCCCAGTCTTGAACCATGATACCCCATAGATTTTCTCTGGGGTTCATGTCACATCCTTTTGTCGGCCAATCCAAGAATTCAATCTCTGGGTGTGGGCCCATTCTCTTACCCTGTGGCTGGTGTGGATTGGGCTCCTGTCCTGCACAACCTTAATAGTTTGGGGAGCTGGAATAGCCATAGTTCGCACAGTCCGTAATAGCGATTCAAGGATGCCGATGTATTTTTCGCTTGTTAGTCGGCCTTCGATCTGTAAGGGCTCACCAGGTCCAAAAGCCCACATCCACCCCCACATAGCAGTGCTTACTCTACCACTTCTTGCTCTTTCATTGATGTTTTGTTGCGCTATATCTTGTGTTGAGGACCCTCTATGCAGACCCTTCCCCCTGCTTTAACTGACGAGAAACACTTTTCATCGGTGAATATAACATTTTGCCAAAATGTAGCATCCTCTGCAGAATACTGAAGTGCAAATCCCAGCCGATGTTCTCGGGCGGTGCGTTTCAATGCTTCTTTCAATGCTGGGACACGACACATTATACCAATTGCTTGGAGGCGGCTTCTCGTTGCAAGTGGACCGCAGATTAGTCCAAGGTCCCGTGTTATCTTCAAGGGCGATTGAAAGAGACTTCTCTGCGAAGCTTCTACGATGGTTTGGTCTTGCTGAGGCGTTGTAACTTTAGGCCGTCCACTGCAGGGTCTGGTTTGCACTGACCCTTCTTCTTGTCATCGTTTGATCCACTTATGAACCGTTGATCGATGGCGCCCAGTTCTATGTGCAATAACACTGACAGGCAAATTGCACTCCCATAAAGCAATAATTCTTGCACGATCAGTTATGACTGCGGTGGAATTTGCCCTTTGGTCTGCCAAGTTCTCTGAAACAAATAAATATCGTAGATAAGAGCAATGCGTGATAACAATTGCCCATAATCATATCAAATCAAAATCATACAGAAGATATTGTTGGGTGAAATATAATTATAAGAGTAGATATTGTTGGATGAAATATAATTTTGACAATTTCAAATGTTCTTTCAATTTATAGATTAAACAGAACTGTCCAGTTTTCATTCTCAGTAGTTAGTTCTGATGTATTTTATTTTAGTTTACGTTGTGTGCATCTTAGTATGTGTGTATTCAAGAAATTGTATTTATTGTTTAGATAGCCTGACGATAGGCTACACTGCAGCCTCGAAACTTATGTACTCAAGCGCTGGTTTACATATTCCTTATATATATATATATATATATATATATATATATATATATATATATATATATATATATATATATATATATATATATATATATATATATATATATATATATATATATATATATATATATAAAAAAACAATAAATATATATATACATATATATGTAAATGCATATGCAATCATATATATATATATATATATATATATATATATATATATATATATATATATATATATATATATATAAAAACAATAAATATATATATATATATATATGTATATATATATGCAATCATATATATACATACATACATATATATATATATATATATATATATATATATATATATATATACATACATATATATATATATATATATATATATATATATATATATATATATATATATATATATATATATATATATATATATATATATATATATATATATATATATATATATATATATATATATATATATATATATATATATATATATATGTGTGTGTGTGTGTGTGTGTGTGTGTGTGTGTAAATGCATCCATATGTATATACATATATATATTAAATGTATGTATACATATATTTTTACGTTTTTCTTTGACGCTGGATCGCTAAGAGTAAAGGCGGGAAAATATCCAGCCAGAAGGGGGTAGGTAGACCCATAAGGATTGGAGTGACAGGCGAGAATTTAGGAGTGTCTCGTGACCCTCTTCAAGGGGTGAGGCTGTAATGCCCCTCCAGGGACCGCACCTGGAAGCAGGTCTCTGTACTTCTGTCTAGATCCTAAAATTTAGTTAAAACCCCGCTGAGTTTTTCTCACTTTCACTGGCCATAGACTCCTCCTCCTTCTTCTTCTTTAATCTACAGGTCACAGCCAGCGACAACCCCGAAGCCAGGCCTCAAGCAGTATCTGAGGCCTTCTAAGCAGCCAGCGCCCTGCAGTGTGAGTTAGTCTGCTTGCCCATTTGACATCTGAATCGTGGCAGGTGGGACTCAGTCATCACATACACTCGACCGATTGTGACCCTAACACCGGACCCCGCCCAAGAGAAGCTGTGATTTTCAACCTAGACGTTGTGTCTGCAAGCAGTATCAGGAAGCAAACACGGTATGTCTGTGGAAGGGAAATGGTTGTAGCCAGTGTACTTTTTCTTTGGTTTATTTTATCATCTCTCTCTCGCACTTTCACCACTCAAATAGATTCTCTGTCCCTTCGACTTAACAGCGAACTTGTTATATCCAGTGTGTAATTCCTTGAACAGTGCATAAGTAATTCCTGCCTCTTGCCAAGAAGTGAGTAGAGTAAGGCGACTCCCTCCAGTTTGTGCATTAACTCATTTCTAGAGAGATATTACTTCGGTAATAGTCTTACCTGGAATTGTTTCTCCTCCAGGAGTGCTATCAGTGCAAGTTACCTAGGTAGCCATTCCTCTGTGTTCCCGATTGCCCGAGGAAGCCACCCGTACTGAGGTGGATATCACTGTATTGCCGTTTGGGTTCAAGGACCATTGCAAGTGGCCATTTACATTTACCCCATTGGCGAAATTGATGCATTGTTTATTAATTCAGAGAAGTACTGAGTGAGTGAGATTGGTCCATCATCCCCACTGATAAATTTACCATTTTGTGTGTGTAAAATAAATAGTGTTAAGGAACAATTTCTCACTTGGTGACTTTCCAATTATTAATTATTCTTTCAAGTATTCTGTTTGTTGTCTTACGAGGATTTTTTTAATTCTAAGATTATCAGGAGTAACATAAAAATGCAGTCACCCCCCTAATCCATAATAATGTGCATATCTATATATATACAGTATATATATTATATATATATATATATATATATATATATATATATATATATATATATATATATATATATATATATATATATATATATGAAATTTTTATCACACCGTGATTTATATACAATCATGAAGCTACAAATGTCGCTTAATATCAAATTCACGCTACCTCGGGAATATCCCCGATGGGGAATTATCACCGAAGGAGAATTTATAAGTGATAAATGGTTTGGTACTGCCTGGTCCCGATCCCTTGACACAGGTACTTATCCAGCAACTCCAGTCGACGCTCTACCACTGAGCTATCAAGAGAGGTATAAGTCAATGCCGAGTCTGCTGTAGTTGTTTTACCCGTCGTGAGCGGGGAAATTGTACTTAGCCTCAGCATTAACTCACCTCTGCCATGATAGTTCATTGGAACACGCAGCTCTTATCACACCGTGATTTATATACAATCATGAAGCTACAAATGTCACTTAATATCAAATTCACGCTACCTCGGGAATATCCCTGATGGGGAATTATCACCGACGAGGAATTTATAAGTAATGAATGGATTGGTACTGTCGGGTCCTGATCCCTCGACACAAATACTTATCCAGCAACTCCAGTCGACGTTCTACCACTGAGCTATCAAGAGAGGTATAAGTCAATGACGAGTCTGCTGTACTTGTTTTACCTGTCGTGAGCAGGGAAATTGTACTTAGCCTCGGCATTAACCCACCTCCGCCATGATAGTTCATTGGTACGTTTGGAACACGCAGCTCTTATTATAAAATTTTTTATCACACTGTGGTTTATATACAATCATGAAGCTACAAATGTCGCTTAATATCAAATTCACACTACCTCGTGAATATCCCCGATGTGGAATTATCACTGAAGGGGAATTTATAAGTGAAAAATGGATTGATACTGCCAGGTCCCGACCCCCCCCTTGATAGCTCAGTGGTAGAATGTCGACTGGAGTTGCTGGATAAGTGTCTGTGTAGAGGGATCGGGACCCGGCAGTACCAATCCATTTATCACTTATAAATTCCCCTTTAGTGATAATTCCCCATCGGGGATATTCCCGAGGTAGCGTGAATTTGATATTAAGCAACATTTGTAGCTTCATGATTGTATATAAATGACAGTGTGATAAAAATTTCATACAGTATATATATATTATATATATATATATATATATATATATATATATATATATATATATATATATATATATATATATATATATATATCTATCTATCTATCTATCTTTCTATCTATCTATCTATATATATATATATATATATATATATATATATATATAAATAAATATATATATATATATATGTTTAATCTGTTTAATCATTATGACTGGTTTACCATTGTTTTTAGTGTCTGTCACAGTTATATCTGCTGCCGTTTGTGTATTTTCATTTTGTCTTTCTTCCATCCATGTGGCTTTTATATGGTGACTGTACTGAGTCCAACTTATAGAACTAAGAAATTCCCTTGTCGAAGCCCCGATATCATAGTAACTGAATCTTTGGCTTCCATCCAGGTTGAGATCCTTTGTTAAATGTTTCCTACTTTCTTTGCAAACCCTCAGTCCTGACCTCTCCTGGGGCACTTGACTGCGCTGGCGGCCGTCACATGAAAAGAAAATGAAAGTGAACTGACATCACACCAGAATTTTCTTGCACTCATAAAAACTCCGCAAGCGAAAAGTTGAATAACAGAAGGAAATAAGTGAAAGTCAAATGAATTGCGTTATGGAGTTCCTGTAAAGCTCACTTGTTTGAAGATATGAGGCAGTGCAAATCCGCAATCATGAGTTCTGAGGAGAAATTTACTTGCTTTGCTTGTTGTCATAGCAAAAATGAAAAGTTAGAGTACTCAAGCGCGTGTTTTTTTTATTTCTGTAAAGTATACTGTATATGTAAGACAAAAATTCGTTCGCCTGACGCTGGCTTGCAGGCTGACAAAGTCAGGAAGCATTCTGATTATTAATATTAAGAGAAATTTAGGCACTGCCTCCCCACCACGTTTTGCCTAAGGTTTTAATTCTATCAACCTCCATGCATAATCAGTGCTGGAAATTGGAGCGGGACACGTCTGAAACCAAGCTGTGAAGAAGAAAGAAACGCATAATTATGTATGTATGTATATATATATACATATATATATATATATATATATATATATACATATATATATATATATATATATATATATATATATATATATATATATATATATATATATATATATATATATATATACATATATATATATATATATATATATATATATATATATATATATATATATATATATATATACATATATATATATATATATATATATATATATATATATATATATATATATATATATATATATATATATATATATATATATATATATATATATATACATTCTTTATCACACCGTGATTTATATACAATCATGAAGCTACAAATGTCGCTTATATATATATCCACGCTGCCTCGGGAATATCCCCGAGGCAGCGTGGATTTGATATTAAGCGACATTTGTAGTTTCATGATTATATATATATATATATATATATATATATATATATATATATATATATATATATATATATATATAAACGTCTGAAACCAATCAGTAAAGAAGAAAATACGCATATGTATGTGCGTTTTTTTCTTCTTTACGGATTGGTTTCAGACGTGCCACCCTAAAGTTTCCAGCATTGATTTTGCAAGGAGGTTAATAGAATTAAAACCTTTTGCTAAACATGATGTTTCTTATGAAAGGTATTGACAACACGGGGAAAAAGATCAGCAATGACTGTCACATTACATCCTTATCTTCTTTTGTCAAGAAAGTCCTTTGACCTCCCCTACACAACAACGCCACCTATCTCATCTCTGTCTTAGCCTCCATTCCAAAACCTCTCTCATTCATCTTTTCTTTTCCTCAAAACATATTAATATTAAACACTTTTCATGAACTTACTGTCTCCAACTCTTTTCACATGCCTTTACCTTAAGCGCAACAAACTTATGTTGCAAGAACACTGTACAGGAAGCAAATTTCAATATTCCTTTTCGTGATCAGTGGCCCAAAATACTGAATTTTACTAACCTCAAAAAACTCTGATACCTTATTTGATTATTGTTAACCCTTTGGTCGCTTGATCTTTGTATTTCAAGAATTTATTTTAACAGTTTTCCCTTTTCCCCTCAATAGTATTCAGGGTCCACATGTCACTTTCTTAAAAGCTACTTCCTAATATCAATGGCACATTCCTTGCTCCACCTGTTCTGTGACTCACATTTCTCTCATCCTGTAATCACCAATTAAAATTGCAATTAATATTTGTAAGAAGCAACATTAATGTTGAATATTTATAGTTCCTGTTTACCCCCTTGAATTCACTCTTGCCAAGACTCAGTTTCAAATTTCTCCTCTTACAAATACTTTCAATGCGTCTATTAAGTTACTGCAACTTCTCTTCACTAACACAAACTATAGCAGCATTATCAGCAGACAACAGCCACCCCACATTTTATTCACATTCCCTTGTCTTATCCAACTACAGTACTTTGAGCCAATAAATTCCTGTCTTTTCTGTTTTTTTCTCTTTACTCCATCCATAAGGATATCTAATGGCTTAGCTATAGAGACATGGCACACTTTGATCTCTGACTGACTTTTTACTTAAAAACAATCATTCTCATTTCTAGATGCTCCAACAATAGCTTCACATTTATCATTCATAAACACTTTAAATGGTCTTAACAAATGACCTTTAACAACATATTATATTCTCTTATACCTTGACATTGAATTTGTGGTAATTTTATCATAAGCTTTCTCTCAGGTCCATGTTAAACCGATTTTTTCTAAGCTGGCTCAGAATGTGATTATAATTCTTGCTCAAGCTAGCACTTTTCTGGGAAGCATAGGCAGCCGTTTGCTAAGGAGCCTTTCCATCACTGGCCCTCTCAGCAAATCGCAAAGGTAGTGAATTGTTGTGCTAATGATGCATTCCAGTGGAATAACTTTCGATGGCTGAGTAAACGTTCATCGAGAATTACGCATTTCAATACTGTAGATCTAACTGTCCCATAGGTCCTTCATAAAGGGTTTTTGACCATTCCCAATAGATTTTAGAGCCTCACTGTTCTCGAATTTGCAGAAAACTAGATCCTCAATTGTTAGGGGACACATCCTTGAGGTTTCCATATCTATGGGTTTCTTCTTCAGTTTTAAAGAGTTTATGGTCATCCAGGCCCTTTTGGAAGGTTCAGTGATTTTTCTCAACTGAGCACAGATCTAGCGAACCTTGATGTTTACTTTGCTGTAAGACACATCAATGGTATGCTCTCAGGGTGGAGTGAGTTGACGGATTGGCCATACAATAATGTAAAAGGAGCAGAGGGGCTGTCTAGATGGTTTTGCCTAATACACGATAATGCCAATTGTTTATGATGTTTTGTGCCTCAGTCTCAACAGTAGTGAGCACGAGATGGGAAATATCTTGAACATGGCTTGCAAAAGACCCATTTTTATCCGAACAATCAGGCCATCATTGGGATTAAGGCATAATTAATGTCCTAGTAATGTTTAAATCTGCTAAGAAATCGTGAATTGGAATTTTTTAGTGATATCCCACAGGATTTTATGAAGAGTGAGGAAGGTGGGGGTACTGTCAGAGAGGACAAGTGGGAGATAATGGAAGTATTCAGAACAAGTAGGGCCAGTTGTAAATTTCTTCATAGGAGACACTTGTCTGTGCAATTGCCTCAGACCAAGTGAGTGTAACAGAGGTCATCAAAGAAGAAGTCAGTGTTGCACACAGTTTGCTTATGAGAAGTTGGAACTCTCCTCTGTTTATGAATAAGCACACAGGTGCCACATGCTCTCGTGGAGCCATCTACAAATATGGGCAACTACCATGAATTTGATCTCAAGCTACTAACATCTAAATACCAACTGAAAGTTGGCAAAACAGAATTAGTTACACTGGTATCAGCAGACATACTTAAAAGAGCCATTCCATCCTAAGCTTCATTTTTAATTTTCTTTTTACCCTTAGTACTGGTGCACCTTAGACTCTGAAACCTTATGGAAACCTGCACTTGCAAGAAGGTGTCTGGTGTTTCAAACTTACGCACTTAGAGCAACTATTTAATTCTCTCAACCTGCCTAATTATCCTTCACATTGCTATATACCAGATATTTATCAACAGGACGTCTTTCAGTTTCATTACCTTTGGGACACCGTGCAATAATAAAAAGGGCTTTCCTTCACCACTTACTTTGACATTAATGGCTAAATTTCTAAAATGGCTGATTTCATCTTTGGAGAGGTTTCTTTTCGAGAGACTTCGCATTCATTACTTCCCTTACCTTTAGATTTTTTGGATCTAACATCCTGGTAACTTACATTAGCTTCAAAATATGACTAACAATTTCGTCAGGAGAGAGCCTATTATTATATATTGTTTTAATTCGCTGATTTTTAAAAGTGTCATTTATATCTTTAATGAAAAAATACTGCGAAAAATCACTAGCATCAATATTCAGATTTTTATCAGACCCCTGAATTTTCCTCATAAAACTTATACACAGGAATAGCTCTGGATCATAATCCAGCGTCATTTCAAAAAAGAAGTTTGATAACGTTAAATTTCTGAAATGGAACCGAGGCAAAGGCAGTTTGTAAATGTGTCTTTGCATACAAACAGGACTGTTTACCTGCCTCTAAAGAATCTATGAGTGAGTGTTTTACCTAACAACTGTTGTTTCAATAACAGAAACTTATCATATATGAAAACTTTCCGGTTGTTTCTTCGAATTGTCTTAAGAACAGTTCAAGATTTTCCCCATCAGGAGTTGTTGGAATTTTAACCAAACTACGAGGGACATCTGTCTGAAGTTTGATTCAAAAGCAAGGTTTCCAGCAATGAAAAATTTTCAACAATCCCATCAGTATATTGTTGGTATTGACTGAACTCCTCTACAAATTCCTTCTCATTTTCTTTGTCAGTCCACTTTAACGCTGGTATTCTACCATAAACAACTGATAATTCTTACTTAAAACACGCAAGTCTGATTCTTTAGTTGGCTCTCTTTAAAAGTGCAAAGCTTGTAAAATTTCCAGTGTTATTATAATTCCTCTTTATCTGGAATCTGTTGTGCTTACGGCAAGCCCCTAGATACTTTAGAAAAGGCATAACTGTTTATTTGACTATTTCGGTTACTTAATGAAAACAAAATCAATAGTTTATTCAATATATGAACATACTTTGTCAATGCCTACTGAATTTAGGTGTATGCAGTCTCTGCATAAAATGCTGTTGTCAAGCCTACCTTTACCTTGTGACTGCAAAATAGGAAATCGAAGGTTCCTGCTTCTGGACCACCAAATCTGTTTTCTGATATGTAAAACCTGTGTTTGATTTGTGATGCAACAATCACTGTTTGAGGTAACTTTGAATGTAACAATTCATGAAAACTCCCATACTAATAATTTACATAAGCAAGTGACATGTTTCAAGTCGTTTCCTCCTAAGGTAACTACTAAGAAATCAGGACACTTATTCCCAACGGAACCTAACTTACGACCATTGTTAAGAAATGTTGAAAAAGTGGTGGCCCTTGGAAAATATACTCAACATCGAACACAATACCACATGACACCGAAATATGATTAACGACTAATCCAGTTAAATATATGACATAAAAATATCCCAAAACAACAACGAAATATATCAATGAAAAATCTGCCTCTGCTCCTGTCACTCATCTCATCCAAAAACCTACTGATAGCCAGAAATTCCGCCCTCAGCAATCCTGTCATGGTCGCCATTTCGAAAACAGTGAATACTTGAGAATAAATTGCCATTAATAATAAAAATAGCCACCAATTAATTAAATGAATGAGATTGAATAATCACTGATTTTTGCAATTCATTTCATTGCAAATACAAAAATGAGTTGTAAGAAATTTCAACTAAAACCTGCGACAAGTTCCAGGACTCTGATGGCGGTAAATTCTGTTTCTTTTCTCAATCTAGAAGCAAGTTGTGGGGAATTGAACTTCTCAAGTAAGTTATCAAAAGCCTATAGTGACATGGAAGTGAATACTCTCGGTCAAAAACAGCAAGAAATCCGTATGTAAACATACAAGCCTGTTACCAAAATTCAGAAGGAACCAATAAGCATTTTTTGATGCCAACATGTCAACTACAGAATTAGTAAAAGGGTACCACTATAAGAAAAGTTCGAAAAATGTACCTTAAACCAGCATAAAAAAAATTTGTTTCTCCTAATAACACTTGGGCTTCGTTGGTTCTGATTAATCTTAATTATGTTAAACATCGAGAACTGAAATAATATTTATTAAGATGCCAGGGGATCTGGACATCATTACGTCAGTAAGAAGTAATTGCACTGTGAAGTCACAACCAATACTTCCACAAACAATAAGGGGACCTACTAGGCTAATGCAGTTTGTCTGTTAGGAATTTCTGAAGAATACGCTCTTGAAATACTCGTTGTATCATTAGGATCCCCGTAAGGGTGTTAGAGCAGTCAGGCACCTGACTTGGTGTGCTGAAGGCGTTACTTACGGTTCTTTGCTGCGTCCCTTCGGTGCCCAGCTGTAACCCCTTCCATTCCTTTTGGGATACCTCATTTCATATTCTCTTCATTCCATTATATTTTCCACCCTCTCCTAATAAATTGTTTCATAGCGCAACTGCGAGGTTTTCCTCCTGTTACACTTTTAAAACCTTATTACACTTCAATATCCCTTTCAGCGCTGAATGACCCCATAGGTCCTAATGCTTGACCTCCGGCCTAAATTTTGTATTCCATTCCATTTCATTCGTATCATTGCTATGAATTGCCAGCCAACGGACGGGAGTGTTGGCAGGTGACGGAGAGCAGCTTGGATAAATAAAATGACTCCGTGCTACAGTGATCACCAAAGCGCTAATAAAGCAAAAATCTACTGTACCTCTGCATAAGACCGATCACTGCGATAACTACTATCGCGGCAATAACTTGGACAACGTGCAGAATTTTTTTTCGGATAATACGAAGTAGGGTTTGTTTCCTTTTTCTCCACGTCAAGGAAGCGGCATCAAAAGCTGCAAAACAAAAAGAACAGCAGTAAACAGAGCCATCTGTTATGCCATTTTGTAAGTGTACCATACATTTGTTTAACATACAGTAGGTGTTATAGTGCGGAACGACTTATATCTGAATGAGAAAAAACATGTATTAAGATTTCTTCAAAACTGAAATCACAATAACACCATCGGAAGAAACTGTATATATCATGGGTGTCCTGCATTTGAGCTAGAAGCCTTCTCTCCCTCCCTTTCCCTCAAAATAAACAGTAAAAGATGCACACTCACGCATCCATTATGCATTTCATGCCACATTCTTTAGACCACAATACGTGATAAACTGACAGTGTGTCTGTACTTTTGTCCAAACTTTGATTAAAATGGAAACTTTCCAAATAGGGAACACAGCTGAATAGCAAGAAATCGTTTCATATTCCTTTGATTTTAATGTAACTAGTGTGTTTTGCACTCAATTTATATATATATATTATATATATATATATATATATATATATATATATATATATATATATATATATATATGTGTGTGTGTGTGTGTATGTATGTATGAATATATATATGTATATATATATATGTATATATATATATATATATATATATATATATATATATATATATATATATATATATATATATATACATATGCACAAGGTGTTTCAAAATTAGAGCCTCCCCTCTCAGCATAAACTAAAATTGATATGGACAAAAACAAAAGTAATTCAGAACAGGTATTTATTTAAGTTTCTTTCTGAGTATTTAATATTTTGTGTGGCCTCCATCTGCCTGTACCACAGCCTGCATTCTTGAGGGGTGTGATTTCATCAAATTGCAAAAAAGCTGAGACTCAAATTCCATTTCCCTGAGCACTTCAGTCACCTCTCTTCGCAGGTTGTTGAGGCTTGGTATACCATCACAGTTCACTGTGCGCGCTTCAACACAATCCTTTAAGATACTGCCAATGTTTTCACACACATTAAGGTCAGGGGAGCTACCTGGAAATTCACTTGACGAGAAGAAATCGATACCACTGTTTCAAAGCAGCTCATGTGTCTGAAGAGCCTTGAAACATGGTGCCTTATCATGCAAAAATGTGACTTCTTCAAAAGATAACACATTTTCAGGATCTTTGAGGAAAGGAAATACTCCACCAGTAAGCACAGTTTCCCTGAAGTATTCGCCATTCCATGACTGTCTTTTTTCTGTGATGATCCACATTAACCGCTTGGCTGTGAAACTGAGAAAAATTCCCAAACATTCAGGAAATTTCATAACTTGGCGATAACGAATGTCATCGCTGATATCATCCAACTTTGCAGCCCAAATGATGTCATTTTTATTATTTGGCTTCCTGACTGTGTAAATGAAGAATTCATCTGATGCAGCAACATGGAGAAAGTCAGCTTCATCTCAGTCTTTAAGAAATGAACCACAAAACCATGCACGGTCTTCTCTCTGTTGCTGAGTGATGTTGGGCTTGCTGATAACATGAAATGGCTTGATACCTGATTTTTTCAACTCATACAGCACTATAACTTCTCCTCTTTCCCCTTTTTGTTTCTAGTTCAAGCGCCAATTTACGTAAAGACTTTCTTGGTCTACCCACTGCCTCAACTATGAAGTCTTTTGACTCCTGAGAAAGGACTTCAGGCCTTCCAAGATTCTCACTCTTTTCCAGATGATATTCATATGGATTTTTGTTCCAGTTTCTTTTAACAAACGATTCATCTCTTTTAATGTATTTAGCTATCCAGAAACGTGAAATGAAGGATGCGCCAGCATCCCTGGACTCTGAAGGTTATAGCCCAGATTCGGTCAATCCATCCAATTTTCTTCTAGTCATTAGCCATGGCTGTATCTAACTCCGTCACTCAGTCTGAAAATACAAGAAATGTAAAATGAAAAATAGCTTAATAGAAACATAAAATAATGTACTTGGAGATAGGCTATAACAGAAAACTTCATAACTTTCCATTTGTTCTGTGGAGGAGGGGGCGTCTCTAATTTCACCCGAAACACCATATATATACTCACATATATATATATATTTATTTGTATGTATATATAAATTATATATATATATATATATATATATATATATATATATATATATATATATATATATATATATATATATATATATATATATATATATATATATATATATATATATATATATATATATATATATATATATATATATATATATATGTATATACATACTGTCAGTTTATCACATATATTGCGGTCTAAAGAATGTGACATGAAATGCATAATGGATGCGTAAGTGTGCATCTTTTACTGTTTATTTTGAGGGAAAGAGAGGGAGAGAAGGGTTCTAGCTCAAATGCAGGACATCCATGATATATTCAGCTGACCCCACTCTTACCTTCCTGGTCAATTTTGGCCTCCCCAAAACCTTAAAGCGCAAGGCTTAAAAAATTCGGTGGATGGGAACAGGATGGCCAGTGGAGAGGCAACTCTCCCGAAAACCATTATGAATTATCTTATGAAAATCCTTCTCAAATGTTCCGCTACTCTCACATTTACCCAAGCATGTTGCAAGCTCTAAAACTTGCAACATTCAGATTAAATCTAATTATAAATTAAAAAATGCGACGAAGTTTCTGCAGCGCAATCGAGTTTTCTGTACAGCATATAATTGCTGTATGAGCCGAAGCCCGTGAAACTTTCAGCAACAGCACAGTGGTGGCCTATCTTATAGCGTTGCCAGACGGACGATCATGGCTAACTTTAACCTTAAATAAAATAAAAACTACTGAGGCTAGAAGGCTGCAATTTGGCATGTTTGATGATTGGAGGATGGATGAATACCATACCAATTTGCAACCCTCTAACCTCAGTTGTTGTTAAGATGTGAGGGCGGATAGAAAAGTGCGGACAGAAAAAGTGCGGGCGGACAGACAAAGTCTTCTCAGTAGTTTTCTTTTACAGAAAACTAAACTTGTGCAACAGGTATATTGTAGCGCTTTTAAACCCGTAACCGTTTTCTGCCGATCAAATTTCACACCAAAAATATACTCGAGATGAAATAGTGTCATCCGACCGATCCACGGCATTGCTCCTAATCTGATCGCTACTGACGCGTGTTTGATTCTACTTTCTAAACAGTCTCATTAGGGAGACGAAACATTGCAGAAATAGGCATCCACCTCTAGTTCTCGTCAGATTAATCAGAAATTTAACTGGGACTAGAAAGGGTAGGGTGTCGATTTACGGAATTCTTAACCTGAGACTATAGCAAGCCTAATAAAAGTGGATTAGAAAGTAAATCTTGGCCATGGGAGAGTGAGTGATAGGCTAATGCAAGTATATATACCAGGCAAAATAATTACCACTGAATATACTCTTGCATAAATCGACTTCTGCCATAAAGAGATCTGATTATTACTCATCTTTTTGCTGTGAATTCATTTCAGCGCTGTGGATAATTGAGGTATGTATCACCATCACACACCACTTTCGGCGATATAAACATTGAATTTAAAAAATCATCACTCGTCTCTCGCTGACATTCTGCGAATGATAAAGCACACTTGCCTTGATTACGTTTAATCATCTAAACCACAATTACGATAATGAGCTCAATCACTGATACGCTATAATGAAGTCATATCAGTCAAAGTCAAGAACAAACGTGAGGCAAAACAAGATTTACTAAGGAAACGATTGTGTCCCTGAGAACGAAAGTGATTGTGTTATATTTCTCTGATCGTGGATGCCGATGTGTCAGGAATTGGTGTCAGCAGACCTTGTAAGGTCGGTATGATTGATTTAAGGCGGGTCATCATGATACGGGATGGCAGTTCTGGCAACCTGATGTGATTTACGTTTGCGTTGAGCGGAAAACACCGACTGCTTGCAGGTGAGTTTTGGTTTTTCGTACGCGTGTTCATACACACATTTAACACTTACATGTAGGAATGCTTGATGCACCCACGTACATACATACATAACGGCGTTTTGATTTTACCCAATTATATATTCATCATTCAGCTCGCCAGGTGTCCTTCAAATGTCCCTCTATTACACATAAGTAATGAAGGGGTAAGATGATTGCTGTTCTGTACGAAAAATAAGAACTTTCCAAGAAACACTGATCGTTGTCTTCACATTCAGTACCGTTAGTCCTTGTTCTTGTTGGCTGCCTTTCATTCAGAACGTTTTATCTGTGACGATTACCCACTCTGCTATGTTCCTCCATTAGCTCAAGCTTGAGTTAGGTTAAATGCAACAGGCCCAGTTGCCCAGCTGAGTGCGAGGACACATGCATAGACAATAAAGCGTTCCTCTTTTACAATTGTATTGAAAGTTTCTGTGTTCGATCGTAAACCGAGAGTCGGCTTCATCAAAGTTACTCTCATGAAAACACGTTTAGGATCATAATACACCTTACAACTATCGGGTTGAGGTAAATGTTGAATTAATACTGCACAAACAGAAGAGTGCACAGGAATTTCAGGACTTGTCAATGAATGAAACATGAAAATGCAGCTAGAAAAGTCGAAAAAGAAAAACCAGGAACCGAAAATGAGCAAAACGCCAAAGGAAAAGAACAACAAATAAGCCAAAAGGAGGAAGAGCCATGGCAGAGGGCATGGGTAGAGGGTATAGGGTATTCAGTCCTAAGTGCAACAGGGCACTGGTTGAAAGAGAAAGTGTTTGCCCAAGAGAAGCGGGGAGGGGAGGGGAGGGGTGCCGGGGAGAGTGAGGGCCTCAGCGAAGCATCAGTGAAAGTGGTCTGGTCGGGTTGAGTGAGCTCACAGACAAGTTTTCTCGATTTATGGCGGAAATGAGTCTTCGCTTGTTTGAATTGCTGAAGGACCCATGGGAGGTCGTAGAAACAACAAAAAATGAGAGGATAAAAAGATGCAGAGAAGGGGAGAACAAACTGGAAGAACGATGGGGAAAGAAGCTGAAAATTCGAAAGGTAACTTTCAAAATTCAATATTCTCGCAAAAGGCTTCTTAACTCAAATAGGTTTCCAATTACACCGAAGACCAGAGAAAGTTGCCGAGAGACGAGAGATCGCCTTCACGACAACAATCTTCCTCGCAGCAGCAGCAGCAGCAGCAGCAGGCTTCATCGCGGCGGAAACAAACAAATTTGTTGATGTTGTGTAAACACGAACAGAGCGCGTATGAGTATGAGTTGCAGCCATGCACCTATCAGCATGAACAGTGACTGCACACACACTCAGATACATACCCATATGCAAACTGGGAAAACGGGAGTAGGATGAGGAATCCAACACTTCGAAGGAAGGACAGAATCAGTCTTCATCAAACCGAGTAAATACGGAAGCAATGGCCTGAAGGGTATTACACGGCCACCTGGAAGAGTAGGGGGGCGGGGGAGAGGGGGAGAATGAACTGTTCCTTTAAGCTCAATGGAACAGCAGCGAAATTATATCTAAAGAAATGAGATATAGAAGCCTTCTTGTGGAGAGAGAGAGAGAGAGAGAGAGAGAGAGAGAGAGAGAGAGAAACGACAGCAAGCAAGGGTGTGGCCATTCATTGTTTGAAATTACTTTCAGTCGTATCGAGAAGAGAGATAAAAGACAACTGTTGCTTATATACCGCGATAAAATGATGTAAATAAAAACCATCATTCTCACCGTCTGTCCGTCTGTCTCTCTAACGCCTATGCTCCCGCAGAGCTGCCGTAGACAATGTATGACAAAGGAATGTATAATCCTATGTAACTGTGCATAAACCATGAATAATGAATGAAAGACTTTCCTTATAAAATGAAGCAACCGTTTTTGGGCAGGTTTCACTTTCATCACGGAGGTAACGGAAGGCTTGTTGTATTTATGTAGTATGTGCCTAGGTTCTATTAAACATAATTGCGTAGCCGTGGAGCCGTGCTTGTATTATAAATCAGAGAAACCTTTTGGCGTAGTTTTTCCTGAAATCCCGTTTGTTGCCCAGACTGCCTAAAAGAATGATTTCAATTTGCAAATTCCAGCTCACACCGATCTTCTTACACGAGCCGAATTTTTGGGCTTTGAGCTTCTTCATTTCAAATCAAAAGAATTATTTTCCCGAGGATATAACCATGTTTTATATCTCGCCAATATGACTGAAATTATTGAAAAGAATAAGTTAAAGCCATAATATCCTAGGTAGGAAATGAACCCCGTAAAAGTGTCGTCTAAGAACATAATTGCAAGCCGGAAAAGAACAGCTACCAGCCTCGAAGATCAACATCCTCAAGTGATTACAAAAACAGCAAATGAATCGGCGCTGCTTCTGCTCCCCTGCAACTTCTGATTTCCTTTTCTCTCTCGTCATTTCAAACCATACAGTCATTCCTCTCTCATTCAGCTGGGAGACTGTCTCTGTTCTATCTCATTTAAACCACAGTATTTCTAGAAGATGCTTCAGAAGTGTATAGCGTTCAAAGATTCACTATTCATAACCACAGCACGACTGTTCGTTCACCTTAATGAAGATTTGCAAAACAAACTGTCAACTTGGCTTTGCAGACTCTAAGGGAGGCTCTGTGCTCCGTTGTTATTGGCAGCAGCAAACCCATTTGTCTTTGGGGATCTTATGGCTCCTCGTTGCAATTCTCTTGCGGTTCTGCCTTTAGTGAAGCTTCGCTCTTTCTCCTCATGAATAAATCGCCTGTGCTGACCGCTTTCTTGGCCTCTCTACGTTCGTCTTATTTCCATTACCCACCGGATGCTCTAAGGTTGTTGGCAACTTGTCCAGTTATAACTATTATTATTGCTTTTATCATTAAGATGATTTAAAAATGATTATTATCGTATTAGTATCATCATGAACAACATTATTATCATCATCTTTCAAATTATCGTTACGAAAATGACAAGGCGTCCTGAAGATTATGATGATAAGATTATGATGATGAGTGTTATCATATATTTTAACCAAGTCACTGAATCAAAACCTTTCACTTCTGGCAGGTCTGCCCGAAGGAAATCGTATGTGATTAAGGAACATTTATATTTTTCCAATTTTTACAAGACAGCTTCTCAGAGACTTAGTGAATGGCCAAATTAACGACACTAAAAAGTTAAGACACTCACGCTCTGCCCTTGCCAAAAACATACACGCACACACACACACACTGAGAGAGAGAGAGAGAGAGAGAGAGAGAGAGAGAGAGAGAGAGAGAGAGAGAGAAACCAGGAATATTGAAATTAAGGTACCTTTCACTCCTATTGAATCCTCAGACCTCTTCTCAAAGCAATCCAGTCTAGTTGCCCCTTTCTCCTGGGTAACGGGGATTGATGATACACAATCTTCCCTGAGTGATTTGTTCATTCAGCATCTTTCTTCTTTCTTAATGGGTCTTACCTTGAGCTGCTATCGATTCCATTAAATTCATGGTTTGCATTCTATTCTCATGAAAAAAAAAATTGTCATTTTCATTATGCTGTGTTTTACTGTTAGTACTATATCTAGCACTTCATCTAATATTAAATAAGCCATTGCATGGCATTTAACAAATAATAATGGTTGTTCGAATCACTGCATCTTAATTATAAATATACAGTACAACAAGTGAATTACCAGAATTACCAAACCGGTAATGAAGAAACGGATACGAGAAAAATACTAATGGTAAAAATTAATGCATTCTTTTGGTCCTTACAATGCAACTATTAGGCTTGGCCACTATCTTACAAAATTAGAATGCATAATGGTTTTTGATTTCAATAAAAACATTTTCCAGTCAATTGATTACCCATAATTCCCTTCACTTTAGTGCTTGATGATGTAAACTTCTCGTCTGATAAAAAAAAAAAAAAGAACATTCTCACGCACACACACACATAGACCGACATACGAGTATGTTACTGCTCTATTCTGTTTCATACAAAGGCTGAAGGGATGAGCAAGCTAACCCCCTCATTCAGGGAGCATAATTCCGAAGGATACGGCACACGGGCCTAAGATGATATTCTGTAGAAAAGGAAAAGCACCTTTAAGAACAACTCCAGCTCACGCAACATAGGATTCCAGATCATCTTGACACTTCTGCACCGAGAATCATTGCCGGAAGTAGTATATCAACTTAAATTAATTTTTGCCATCAGTATTTTTCTCGTAACCATTTCTTCATTGCCGGTTTGGTAATTCTCTCCTCTGGCAATTCACTAATCTTAACGTGATTTACATAACTGACTGACTTTCGCACTTCTGAGTGTGTGCTCTTTTATAATTAGTTTGTTTCTTAGCTTCTGAGGATTTTTGGCTATGTGAATGAAAGTTTCATCAAATGAACGCCGCAAAAATCGAAAACATATTTGTTTTCAGATTTTGGCCTGCCCATTTCCCGAGCATTTCTCCCTCCGACGCACTCTGATGTCGTGGAGAAGAAAAAAAAAATCGTTCTTTCATTCTGCTTCCAATTCCATCTAAACTAGCTGGAGAAAGATGACCAAAAGAAGTCGTGGGTGGGACCCAAGCTGCCTTGGGCGCTAAAAAAATAAGTGGTCTGGTCTCTGCTGCATTATGTTGGCAGCTTCCTCTGGTCGGGACTTACCGCTCCTCCAAGACCGTACAGATTTCAAGTGGTTGGCTTTTAAGCTGCAGCGATGGCTTTGCACATTTTTTTCCCTCAGGACTTTCTTGCATCCTTTCTCCTCTCCCTTCCGTCTCTATCGTGTTCTTTTATTCCTTTGCAGTTCTCTATACTGTGTTAGTCAGTCAGGTGCTTAATATTAGTTTTCATTTGCTGATATTTATTTATATTCTCTGATATTTGATCATTTTTTTTCCTCTCTCTTCTTTGTTTGGAGGTGGGGGTGGGGGGGGGGGTGGGAGATTAGTGGGTGGGAATTTGTTTCACTCGTTCGTCCTGTTGGTCACCCAAATTTCTTTATTCTTTTATTTTCTAAGATTAACGTTTTTTTTCTCCTGCTTCATTCATTTGTTTCACATTGCTCAAATAATGTATACGTCTCTCAGAACATTACTGGTGCCTGTTTCCAATGAATCACATCATCAACCGCCACGGTAGCTGGCAGTTAGTAAAGCCCAGCCACCTTGAGTACACGAAAACCCCGACTTTGGCCCTTTATAACTCTGGAAATATTCAACCGATCTGGATGAAACTTTAGCTTTAGAGGTTTCTTACTAAGGTCTCTAATCGTGCCAAATTTCATCGAAATCCCTTCAGCCGTTCCAGAGAGCCAACTAACGATTTTTTGCCGCTGACGGGATGTGGTAGGGGTGGGTGGGTGGGTGAGGGACCTAACATATCTGGGGAGCAATAACGCTAAGAGATACAGCCGTGATACTTAGTTTTCTGAAAGCTCATATTCTGGAGGGATGCCTTTTCGGCGTTTGTTTTTAAAATAATGAAATTTTAAAGTGACAGTGGCCCATTCAAACTAACCACCAAAATTCAGATTTCCTGATGCTCAGGTACGGACTGTTCACAACATTAGAAGAGAAGTTGTTTTCTTAATGTGTGTGAATAGCAAGTGGAGTTAGGTTGAATTACTGTCAATCATTTTAATTAAAAATGATCACACACTGAATTTACCTACGCGGTTTTGGTTTTCATTTGTTGAATTACCTAAATAAAGAGCCTCAATAGTAAGAATGTTTTCACACACACACATGTACAATATATATATATATATATATATATATATATATATATATATATATATATATATATAAATATATATATATATATAATATATATATATATATATATATATATATATATATATATATATATATATATATATATACTTATATATATATATATATATATATATATATATATATATATATATATATAAATTGTATAATTATGAAGCAGATGAGCTAAGCTGACCATTATCACGGAGAAGCCACGTAGGTCTAAGAAAACTTTATCTAAAACCTAAACACCACCATTCCTTTGTTACCACAATTATTTCTTGATCTAGGGCATTGCCATTGCAAAAAAAAGTCTGAATTCACAGGCAAAAAAGTGATGAAATCACAAAAGGCGTAGGGGTTTACTCCGCAACCTGATAAATTATGATGAAAGCGAAAAGTAGAAGTGGGAGTCTTTTCTCAATCAGTATAGAAAGCGAGTGCCATTATAATATGCACAATGCTAACTATACCTGAAGGGGTGGACACTGGCACTTCTTTCTTCAAGCAATACAATTTGAAGACATATAGCAAATCTATCCACTCAGAAGTGCGCGATCATATAAACGCAACGCTTCTTTGTGGGTAAAATTTTTGCTTTTTCTTCTTTTTTCTTCTTTGTCGTCGAATATAATACGGCAAACTCATTCCGATTGTTGCTGTTACTGTTGCGGAGACTAGAGTAATATACAACAAAAATCTGGGCCGGGTCAGTGTTGGGTGGTACTGGAATCAAGCGCTATTGCATAATTTTCACATCATCAGCAGTGGTACGTCCTAACCAAAGCCTATTCAATATGAGCATTATATTCCACTTGCTTTCTATACTGACTGAGAAAAGACTCCTACTTCCACTTTTTGCTTTCATCATAATTTATCAGGTTGCGGGGTAAAAGCCCTGTGCCCTTCCCCTTCCTTTGTATTGCCTGACCTCCATATCTGTCTCTTGTGGCATCGGGGAAAAAATAGGGACAAACCGGCGAACTTCCAACACCAGCAGTTGAAGAAAATCAACGGTAGTGCCCGGTGTTGTGAAGCCGACACGGAGCGATGTTAATTGCCAGTTACAAAAAAATATGTCTGAGTATATGTACATACTGTGTCATGTGTGTATATATATATATATATATATAGTATATATATAATATATATATATATATAGATAATATATATATATCTATATGTCCCACATGTGAAAAATAAGAAACGGGTGTAGGTCCTGACCGGTTTCGACTTTATTTCAAGCCATTGACGAAGGACTGATACAGAGTATGAGAAGTCACAAATATATATACTACAAGAACAGTACCTGACCCCAACATACACAACCGTTAGAGACTACATATCCCCACTCAGGCCGGTGTCGAGGTAGGAGTGGCCTTTAAAACTCATTTGGCTAAAAATCACAATACTTAGCAGGGGTTTTATAAACAAACCATACGTCACCTCAGATTCACACCTTTCAGGTGTCACGGAGGCGGAGTTCTGGTCCAACTCATTAACATTACTTCCCTCGTACTGTGTTTACAAACAGGAATAATCCTAGAAATACATCTCTACTGCCTACCTTAAATTTAAACAATTTACAAATTTCTTTTGATATTAAAGGATCATATTTATACATCCCTTGACTGATATTCATATTATGGTTGTAACTTTCTTTTATAAAGCTAGATTCAATGATATTCCTTTCAGTGCATTATTAGAATATACAATCCTTTTGCCCCTTCCCAGTTGATAGCATGATTGTTCTTACTAACATGTACAAATATACCACTAAAACCTAAATATCTCACACATTTCTTATGTTGTTCAATTCTTTTTTCCAGTGCATTCCCATTTTGGCCAATATAAAAGTTGTCACAAGACTGACAAATCAAAAAGGCTTAGTTATATTCACCCTTTAGTATTGTCATGATGAGTTCTTGATAAAGTACATTTTCTCATTGTTTTATTGTTCTTAAATGCGACATTAAACAAAATTCTTAAGAAGATGAGGATATCTTTCATAAACATTATTATAAGGCAAAACAAGCAAATTTTTTTGTGCGTTGTAATAAAGAAATCGGGTTTTGATACATAACTTTTTGCCGCTTCAAATGCACTTTTTAATAAACTATCAGGATATTTCAATTTCTTTGCCTGCATTACTAATCTTATCTAGTTCATCATCAATAAAAATCTGGGCTACATACCTGTAATGTTTAAAAACATGGAT
>NC_089790.1:37741706-37761706 GCF_040412425.1 Macrobrachium rosenbergii
GCGGTTTTTTCGTAAAAACTTCAAAACAGGACCAATTACACTACGATAAATTAAGGAGGAATTGAAAACGCCACTCTTGAGAAAAAAAAAAAAGGATTACTTAGCAAACTCCTGTTAAACGTCTACCGCTTAGAACGATGTTACAGTCGAAGTTCCACCGTTCAAATGTCCGAAATCCAACAATGTTGTCATTTGCCAAGGACTCTCGAGTCTTAGTAGTGTCTTGTTTCTTGGAATATGGTCGAATGGTATCTATGGGTATCCTTGAAATCGCTAATTTTGCGAGTATTATTTTTATTTCCTACTCCCTTCTTTTACTTGTCTTTCATGGAAGTTTAAAACACAGCACATGATGAACAGATTTTCCTGAACGTAATTCGTAATTTCTTTTAGGGCTCACGAAATAACTTGTAGCATAAGCCTGTCGCATATTTCTTTCATCACTTTGAAGAAATAAATTTTAATTGTTTGGATATTTTGTCATAACGATATATAATGAAATATTCTATATATATGTATAAACAAATACATACATGCATGCATACATACACACACACACACACACACACACACATATATATACATATATATATATATATATATATATATATATATATATATATATATATATATATATATATATATATATGTGTATATATATATGTAAAAATGTGTATGTGTGTGTGTGTTCCGTATAAATGGATACATTATATAGAACTTGCTACACTGGTATATGATTCGCAACCAAGTACAAATGAATAACTATAATTAAACGTACTTACCCCTTGCATTACTGCTGTGAAATTGGTACCTAAGTTTTCATGCAGGGTATTTATATCGTTTTTTTATTACTGAAATATCCAGGTTGCTCCTCCTTTGAGTAAGCATTGAAAATCACGGTTTTGGGCATTTGTTTAAAATATTATTTCTACTGATTTTTCGTTTTCCTTATGTTCACATACAAACATTTAACTCTCCGATATATATATATATATATATATATATATATATATATATATATATATATATATATATATATATATATATATATATATATATATATATATATATATATATATATATATATATATATATATATATATATATATATATATATATATATATATATATATATATATATATATATATATATATATTATTTCTACGAATATACTTTGGACACTTGATTCTGGGCAGCAACGGATAATCGCAGGAAGTTCCTTACATTTTCAAGAAATGTACTGTATTTCATTAAAATCATCTGACTAAATAGATTGATTAAGGCAGCTCTGTAGACAAATAACTCAAGGGAAATACTGTGGCTTAGGGCCTTCTTCATGTGAGGGAAGATTAGGTAAACTCAAGGGTTTTCTTAATTAATTATGTTTACATATTAAACACAGATCAGAGGAATGACGAATTACTGGGCAGGTAATAATAAGGGTCTGCTAAATGAATGAATTCTACACAGAAGAAATATTCTACATCGATGATGTCTTCATAACAGGAAACATTGCAGAGGGGTAGAAGGGGTGGCATAAGGCCACTGCACATGGGATAGAGCCGAGTGGTTCCACATCCGAGCCCTATCTGCAATAGATGCAAGAAGGTTGCTTGCATGAACAATAAGGCTCTCAAAGGGAACTCAGGGAATGCACAAATGGTGCCAAATAACTCAGTTCAACACTAGATGCATAATTACATTAACACTTGATAATTCAATGCACAGTACTAAAGGTGATCACACAATGGAAATAGAAAATAAATCAGGCAGAGAAATAACAGGAATTGTGACTGACTAAGAAACCTTATTCATCAAGATGATGATGTCCTCATTCAATAGGGCACCGATGCTGCAGGAGGGAATTAAGTGGATGCCACGAGAAAAGTATACTGGTTTGAACCTTGGGGTCAAACATGTGGAGGGTACAAGGGACAGGTAAAGGTAAGGACATTTGTCCTCGATGGAGTTCTGACCGCTTCTCTCTCTCGTCTGCTGTTGCACTGTCTATTTCTAACCTGGGGGGGTTGGAGGGTGGTTATGCCTGGGCGTTCAGATAGATGGCGCAAAAGGTCATTCTTCACCTCATTTTCTATAGCTAGCACATGGCAACGAGGCAGATCTCATGAAGAGGTTACCCTGCCTGAGTGGTGTGGCTCCAACTTAATATTTTTTGGCTCCTCCCTTGCTCGTTGTTTGACGCCGTTGAGGAAGGCAACTTCGAAGGTCACCTGGAAACAAGGCCTTAGGCAGTCATTTTGAACAGAGAGAAGGATTAAAGGCTTAACCATTTTGGGAATGAAGGAGAGAGTTTATGAATGGGCGAATGAAAACCCACAGTTCTAGTAATTAAAACAATTGAAGTGAATTGTATTCCTTCCTCAGCTATATTACGGATGTAAAACTGGTGAGGTTGCTTGGAAAGGAGTTTCCTTCTTCAAAATATATATATATATATATATATATATATATATATATATATATATATATATATATATATATATATATATATATATACATATAAACATATATATACATATGTATATATATATACATATATATATATATATATATATATATATATATATATATATATATATATATATATATATATATATATATATATATATATATATATATATATATATATATATATATATATATATATATATATATATTATATATATATATAATATATATACATATGTATAGCCTATATATACATATATATATATATGTGTGTGTGTGAAAAGCTTATATGTCATAAGTATGTTATGAATTACAATACACAATAGATGTTGAATTAACAAGTGGGGAGGAAAACTTCCCCAAATTCTTGGAGAAGAATGTTTACCAAACTGTAGATTATTTTCTCCATTTCTATAATATATATCTTGTTTTTGAGTAACATGGGAGAAATTCCCATATTTGTATTTTTTGTGTTTTGGGAAACTAAAGAAGATTTTTCTTGTCTTTTTCAGATGTTTCACTGAGTAAGAGGTCGAGAATGTACTCATTGGGAATATACTGGACTTTGACCTATTTTTTGACCTGTTTATTTTATTTGATGACCAAGGTGTTAGTCACTAGTATTGGTTGTTCTAGAATCATTGATTCGATGGATTGTGTGTGTATCAGAATTTCCTTTAATTATGATTTCCATTTTTATGTCCGTAGCTTTCGCTGAGTTATTTCGTTAAATTTGCAAATAAAGTCTAGTTTTGTATCTGGGTGTTTAATTTCGGTAGGCCTTTGTCTGAGGTTAGGTACAGGGAGAGGAGTCCACGAGGGAGAAGGAATGTGCTGACCCAACGATGAGCCACCACTACCAGAGAGTTTTAGAGATGTAAGTTAATATGGTGCTGTTCTTAAAACAGATGCCGTAAGAGATAATGACCCTAATTGACCTTGTGTTTGGTTATTAACACACACACACACACACACACACACACACACACACACACACACACACACACACACACACACACATATATATATATATATATATATATATATATATATATATATATATATATATATATATATATATATATATATCAATATATATATATATCAACCGCCATAGTAGTTGGTGGTTAGTAAAGCCCAACCACCCAGAGTACACATGAACCCCTACTTTAGCCCTTTATAACTCTGAAAATATTCAACCGATCGGGATAAAACTTAGGCTTTAGAGGTTTCCCACTAAGGCCTTTAATCTTGCCAAATTTTATCGTAATCCGTTCAGCCGTTCCGGAGATCCAGATATCGATTTTTGGCGTTTAGGGATATGGTAGGGGTGGGTGGGTGAGGGACCCAACATATCTGTGGAGAATTAACGGTAAGAGATACAGCCATGATACTTAGTTTTTCTGACAGCTCATATTCTGGAGGGATGCTCTTCGTTTTTTTTTTTTTTGAAATACTGAAATTTTAAAGTTATGCTCAGGTACGGACTGCTCACAACATTAGAAAAAACGCTGTTTTCTTAATGTGTGTGAATAGCAAGTGGTGTTAGGAGAAGCTGGCTGACTTACTGTCAATCATCTTCATTAAAAATTTTACCACATTTTTCTCGATCTAAGTCGTTGCCACTGCAAAAAAGAGCTGAAATTACGGGCAAAAAAGTGATGAAATCATGAAAAGAGTAGTAAAGCCCAGCCACAAGAGACAGATATGGAGGCCAGGGGACACAAAGGAAGGGATAGGGCGTCGGGCTTTATTCTGCAACCTGATAAATTATGATGAATAAAGTAGAAGTAGGAGTCTTTTCTCAATCAGTACAGTAAGCGAGTGCCATTATCATTCTCATATTGAATAGGCTTTGGTTTGGACGAACCGCTACTGATGATGTGAAAATTATGCAAGAGCGCCTGATTCCAGCACCACCCAACAATGAGTCACTGACCCAGTCCAGATTTTTGTTGAACATTACTCTAGTCTCTGCATCAGCAACAGCAACATTCGGGATGAGTTCGTCGTATTGTTGTCGACGACAAAGAAGAAAAATAAGAAAAAAAAATGTTACCCACAAAGAAGCGTTGCGTTTATATGATCGCGCGCTTCTGAGTGGATACAATTACTATATGTCTTCAAATTGTATTGCTTGAAGAAAGAAGCGCCAGTGTCTACCTCTTCAGGTATAGTTAGCGTTGTGCATATTATAATGGCACTCGCTTTCTATGCTGATTGAGAAAAGGCTCCTACTTCTACTTTTCGCTTTCATCATAATTTATCAGGTTGCGGAGCAAACCCCTACGCCATGCCCCTTCCTTTATATCCCCTGACCTCCATATCTGTCTCTTATGGCTGGGCTTTACTACCCCTGTTGGGATTTCATCACTTTTTTGCCCGTAATTTTATCTATGCTCTTCTGGCTTTGGGATCTTCCTGTTTAACGTCCACGATACCTTTTTTTTTTTGGCCTATTCATTTTCTCTCAACTTTGCTAGTTCTTTCTCCTATTCTATGCGTACGCGATTTTCTGCTGTTTGTATAAAAGGCTTTTCCTTACTCTCTTCAAGAGCCTGTTTTTCTTTGACTATTTTTCTCTAATCCTTACTGGTTCCTTTCTCCTCACGCTCTCATGTTTCATTGTTTGTTCATTTTTCTTTTACAGTTTTCTTCTTTCATGCCAGCCCCTGTTTGATTTTCCCTTCACTCCTGTTTTCGCTCTGCCTCTGTTGACTGGCTCCATCATGCTATTTACAACACGTTTGTCAGGTTCTCTTTGTCATTCTGTTTACGTGCTTCGAAGATGAGATGAATTGCATCTTTATGCATATCCTCGGACTGCATTTTAAATCGCCAAAGTTTTATGAGATTATTTCCTCTTAAGATCAACATCCTCAGTTTAGAGAGTTCTGCTTTCAAACCATTTTTCAGAATGTCTATAATTTCAGTGTCTTATCCAAAGCAAGTCTTCCCAAGACAACTTTATATGGAGTGAATTTAACATAATTATTAGCAATATTAGAGGGCTTGTTGCTGATAAAATAAACTTTCCTTCAAAACTTGACGACAAACAATACTAGTATAAACTTGAACATAACTTTAAACGTTATTCAGTTTTTTCTTGGAGACAGAATCAACACATGATCTCAACACATTTCTCGTTTTGTTACCAAAAATATACATTCATTTTATCGTGTAGAATGTGTACTCTTATGATGTTATCACTGACATCTTAAAAGTTGCACCTGTGTAAATGTGGTTAATATGTATGATTAACCGAGCTGAAAGCTGTGGTAGTGTAAGTAGATGCTTTTGTGTATTTTAAGTCTTCAAATTCGCCATTTGCTTCCTTAGTGTTATGATCAGGGTTTTTGCCTCTGACCTACTTTTTCTACATGTCTGTAATGCCACCTTGGTTCATTCCACGCCCAGCTATCTTGATGATCAACCGTACTTGGTATTTTGCTGAACGGTATACATATACACACAAACACACACACACAAGCACACACATAGACACACATATTTGTAAATATATATATGTGTGTGTGTGTGCCTGTGTGTGTGAGCATGTGTGTGTGCATATATACATGTATATATTAACAAAGCATGTATGCATACATACATACATACATATTCATATATACATATATATATATATATCTATATCTATATATATATATATATATATATATATATATATATATATATATATATATATATATATATATATATATATATATATGCATATATATGTGCATAAATGCACACACATGTATATGTATATATATACACTTTGCTAATAATTGTGTGTGTGCATGAGAGTCGTGTGTCGTAAACAGGAGTCCTCGTTGATGTCAGTTTGGAATCATCTGTTATTTCATTTCCTGTTACATAAAACAATCCTTCCATTACAGTAGAATTTACTAAACCTGTTCTTGGGAATTCTAAAATCAAAAGTTTCGTGATTCTCTTGATATTAATTCTAACACAAGCTCCGAGAATCATATGTTTGTATAATGTTGCTCTAAATCCGTTAGAGTACTTTCCTTCTTTAAGTATTTCTTCATGCCCTTATCAAAACATTCATTTCTTCCTGTACCTTTCATCATTCCACTCCTTTCCTAATTGGTTTCCACTTTATCATTTCAGGTCGCCACCACAAAAAGTCCTGTCTGTTTCACTTTTACTTCGTGTTAAGGTATATATATTATTTGAATCTGAAGACTAAAGAAACCCTCTCCTCCATTCACAAGAGACCATTCGTCATAATCGTTTGTGCCGTTTTTTATTTCGTGAACAAAAACTCGCAGGCTTATCTTCGCCAATATGCAGTCGCTTCATGACAAAGAGTGTTATTGCGAAACTATGAGTAATTACACGTCAAGTTATCAGTATCGTATTTCATGAGAGTCTCCTCTCTCTCTCTCTCTCTCTCTCTCTCTCTCACACATACACACCTTCATCACGAACTCAAGACATCAGAAAGTAACATACGTCGCAATAGTAAAAGTAAAGTCAAAGGAAACAAATCAAGAAAAATGTTTTAAATGACATGTACTTATTTTAAAGGGTATACATTTCACTTCATTATATCCAGAAAAAATTAGTAGAAAAATGGATTCAAAGTTTGTTTAATATACATAAAGCTTTGTCCTACTTATCATTCTCTCTCTCTCTCTCTCTCTCTCTCTCTCTCTCTCTCTCTCTCTCTCTCTCTCTCTCTCTCTCTCTCTCTATATATATATATATATATATATATATATACACATTCTGTATGTAAGTGTATGCATACATTTACATATATATATATATACATATACATATTATATATATATATATATATATATATATATATATATATATATATATATATATATATATATATATATATATATATATATATATATATGTGTGTGTGTGTGTGTGTGTGTGTGTGTGTGTGTGTGTATATATATTTTTGAGGGCATATTTTTCTCAGACAATTTTCGTTAAAGGCAATTGCTTTAGTGGCAATAATAAGATTTTTGCAGGAATCTTCATATGGTCGAATTTTTTTCCGATTCGCATGCGTCAGTCTTCGGTGAGGAATACACAAATTTCTATCTTCTTTTCATCGCTTTCCGTCACGACAGCTGTTTCACCTGCATTTTCAAGTGACAACTGGCTTATACTCTGTTGTTGTTTTTGTTTAAGATTATATATATATATATATATATATATATATATATATATATATATATATATATATATATATATATATATATATATATATATATATATATATATATATATATATATGAATTTTTATTACGAAGAGAGCGATATTATTTATATTCTCCATGTCAGTTTTCAAGCTAATCGGATGTCAAATGTTCATAAAGACGAACCTAATTACTCAGGTAATCAGATACTCATTTGCAGACAAAAAAAAAAACATATTTTTCATTCTTCTTACACGACTGGAAGAAAGTATTGATTCTTTGATGAGTATCTAATATTCAGTCTTCATTTTCATGAAATCCTTAACGTTCAAGCATGTGGAAAACTTAATTAGCATTTTTCTCGAACCTCTCGAATGTCAACATACTCGCCCTTGGTCACAGACACTTTCGGAAATATACTGCTAAACATTTTAAGGCTGAAGTGCTGCGAACAATTTAAAGTCAAAGATAATTTTGTGACAAAACTGCAAAATGCAGACCTGCAGTAGTGTTACTGAAAGTCATTGATTGTCATCCATCGCCTCTACTATTGTTAGCCCTACTGAGTTGAAGTGCAAGCATTAATCGTTTCTATACTGTCTGTGACAGTTTTCTTCTCTCCTAGTGTAAAATAATGTGCAAACTGGAGTTTGAATGGATAAGAAACTCCAACTCTGGGGACATTCTTTAGAGGCCTCTTCTAAGAGAGAGAGAAAAAGTCAGCTGGTTATTTGCGTCATGTTAAACATTGTGGAGCCAATTTCTCCTGCAGTTCAGTTGATATGTCCATGTCTCTATAATTATCACGATCCTTGCCCGGCCAAGAAACTAGATACCTAATGGATAAACGGAAGAACGAACTTCACCGATGAGCATACAACTAGAAGTGGTTAAAGAAATGGGGCATTGTGCAAAGTACTCAGCATAGCGTTTCTTAATGGCAGTCCATGTTTAGCCAAGTATGAAGCTGACTGACGGATATTAGTTCGTTATTTGCTTCTAAAACGAATAACTTGCCGTATTTGTGAAGAACTTCTTCGATGTTTTACGACAAGTTAAGGCCTGACTTTGTATCTCGCGGAGATTTTAGTGCTGTAGGCTACATACATATTTTGAGAAAAATACATAATCGTTAAAACAACAGAAATTTTGGAATATAGCATTACAGCTAGCAAAGAATCAGGTCAAAGTGAATTTGAATAATTTAACATGAGAAAATGACTATTTCATCTGTTATGAGGAATATCAAGAGATACCGTTTGCTTCACCTGTTCCAAAAGTATCATTTTCAGCAATGTCGTAGAGGGCCCAAACATTCATCATATTTGAATCCGAATAAAATATAGAAGGTTAATACAGTTTTGAGACACATTTTGTGCACAAAGGCAGATGGAACTGAAAGGTGCATCACTTTCCATTATGAGGTCAAGTCCAAAAAATCATGAGAGTTGACATCAAGACAAAAAGAATTCTGGAAGTCACAATAAAAGAAATTAAATTGCAAGAATAATTAGTTTCTTTCTTTGAGTTTAAGTAGCACTGAAAAAGAAATTTCACTTCAGTGACAAAGAAGAAAAGAAAAGTGTTTCACCGAGCATTTATCTTTGATTTTCTCTTTTCAAATGATTTTAAAGCATATTATGCTATTATGACGCTTAAAATGATATAAAGTCTTTGCCTTCAGAAGGACAAGGAAATTCTCAAACATGTAAATTATTTCTTCTGAACTTATTTGATTTGATTTCCTCCATCGCTTATATATATATATATATATATATATATATATATATATATATATATATATATATATATATATATATATATATATATATATATATATATATATATATATATATATATATATATATATATATATATATATATATATATATATATATATATATATATATATATATATAATACACACACACACACACACACACACACACACACATATATATATATATATATATATATATATATATATATATATATATATAGATATACTGTATATGTATGTATATATATGTCAGATAAAGTCCACAAAGAAATTTCTGTTACAGAACATAGTATATTAAAAATATGCATAAGTATTAAGCTACAAATGTCCTTTAATGTCCAATTCGCTCTACCTCGAAAATAATATATTTTCATATTGTTATCCGAAGGAGAATTTTTCAGTACGTAATAAGTTCGTCGTCTCGTGGGCTCAAGCCACGGAAGGACAAGAACTCAGGACTACAGTGACGCCTTAAATCACACTGTCATCAAGTCCACAGCAGATGGACGAAAGCTATATGCTCTGTACATATATATATATATATATATATATATATATATATATATATATATATATATATATATATATAAATATATATATTTAATATTTATACTATGTTCTGTAACGGGAATTTCATTGTGGACTTTACCTAACATTTATGTTAAATACGACAAAGTACTTTTATATTTCATATATATATATATATATATATATATATATATATATATATATATATATATATATATATATATATATATATATATATATATATACATATACATATACATATATGTATATGTATATATACATATAAAATGTATATATGTATTTTATTGTGTATTAGATAGTAAGTGATTTTGCAGCTTAATATTAGTGAGTATGAAAAATTCAAGCACTTAAAAGTTACAAAGCTATATATATGTATATGAATATATATACGTACAGATAAGTGTGTGTATATATACATGCATATATATGTATATATACATATATATACATACAAACACACACACATATATACAGATACACATATAATTATACATGTCGTAGTAAGTGAGATCACCTAACACATTTCTATTTCTGTCACCAACAGCTGCCTTTTACCTATTCGTTACATCTTCCAACTAATGAAAACCCTTTCCTCCCATTCCCTCTCAGTACTTGGTATCGGTAAACGCCATTAAACAAGCATCTCAGTCCTCGGTCGCTTGTCTCCCGCTATCATTGTCATTATTCCTATCCCTTTCAGAACCTGTTCGGAGGAACCTAATTGTTCCCCGTCGGAAGAACGAAATCCAATATCCGAAATGTGAAAGTAGGTTACAAGGTCGACAAGGAGGGAGACACACTAGGCCTACTCGCGCTCATTCCGACATGAGGGCCAGTTTTTTTTTTTTTTTTTTTTTAGGGGGATTGATAAGAGGCTTCAATCGTCTGGGAACCTAAATCCAGTTACCCAACCGAATGTTGACGCGTTTAAATTAACTGATAAAATTTAAACTTCGTCGATTTCCTTGGATATCATATACTATGCATCCATATATATATATAATATATATATATATATATATATATATATATATATATATATATATATATATATATATATATATATATATATATATATATATATATATATATATATATATATATATATATATATATATATATATATATATATTTATGTGTATCTGTGCTTGTATTATCTTCTAGAAAAACTGTTCCCCAATGTCATAAGTTATTCGTTTTCTATGGGATTTTTATGGAATGCCTTTTGTGTTACTTAATCTTTGTAACACCTCATTTATCACGTCACCAGCTCTCGCAATAGACTAATAGTAGTAGTAAAAGTAGGAAGGCAGGTCTGAGACAGTAAAGTATACTAAACAGGGAATGTTTACAATTTTCTATACCTCCCACCTCCTGCGAGTGATTTTTTAAAATCGTCATCACATATACAGTGACAGTTACTTTATCACCCTGATAAGGGAAGGGGGCTACAGCAGACCACTGTGGCCGATGTACTTTTAAGTCTTCTCAAAAAGAAAGTTGTTCTGGTATCTAAAGGGAAAGCTGAGATGAAAGAGAAAACATAGCAAGAGAACCATTTCGGATGGATTAGTGTGCCAAGTGCTCACCGTCATTACACAGCGAATACGCGCTCTCTCTCTCTCTCTCTCTCTCTCTCTCTCTCTCTCTCTCTCTCTCTCTCTCTCTCTTCATATTGGACTTCAAGGCGACGGCTAACTTAGTTTGGTGTTCATCGCCACAAAGAAGTCATCTAATCCCGTTTTCTTGTTTCTTATCATTTTCACAAAGAAGAGTAGTTTCTAACTAAACCCAAATTATGAGCACCACAAAGCTAATTCTATTCGCGCCAAAGTAAATATGACTCACTCGTTAAAATATCCAGATAGGTTAAGTTTTGGATAAAAATGTATATTATGGAAGAGAATTCAACAAGACTTCTTTTGGACGCTTGCGATGCCATACTCTTCGGATCAGGCAATATATATTGGTGAACAAAATAACACCAATTCATTTCATTTCAAGTTCCTCATTACATCACCACATTGGGGACAGAATGATTCCTTTCCCAGAACTTGGCTTGAACTCGA
Source organism: Macrobrachium rosenbergii (assembly GCF_040412425.1). Classification (NCBI taxonomy): domain Eukaryota; kingdom Metazoa; phylum Arthropoda; class Malacostraca; order Decapoda; family Palaemonidae; genus Macrobrachium; species Macrobrachium rosenbergii. Next base: position 37,753,764 of record NC_089790.1, read on the forward strand.
CTAGAACATGCATATCACGACGCCAATGAAATATTAATCCTTTATTTTTTTGCCAAGGTTCTAGCTGTATAATATATATACATATACACACACACATATATATATATATATATATATATATATATATATATATAATAATAATAATAATAATAATAATAATAATAATAATAATAATAATAATAATAATAATAATAATAATAATAATAATAATAATAAGCCTTTTTCCCTAATGGGGAAAGGGTCCCAAAGAAATAAAAGACAGCACTCACTGCCCTGTTCCTACTTAAACTCCTGAATTTTGGATGAAACCCAGTACAGAAAACTTCCCCACTACCTCCCGTTTCATGCATCTGAACAGATGGCTCACCAGCAGCGTGTTGGACTCCCTTACATACTGCATCCTCTATATTGTAAACACTACCCATTTCCTGGATGATGAGCTCTTCATTTCCAGTATCTTTTTTTTTATCTATCGATCCGCTCCTAGATCTTTCCTCCTTATTCCCAATTCTTCCTAATTATATACAATTTTCCCTTTTACCATTCCTGCAGATCTCCACATTTCTCACCTTTCAACTCTTCTTATACCCCTAATACCGCATTAACTATTTACATGTATTGCTTCCATCTTCTTTTTCCAGGTGTACATTTCTTTCAACCTTCCTTGCTCCACCTACTCTGTAGCTCACCTCTTCTATGATCTTAACACCATCCAAAATCTTTACTTGTATGACGCTACTGCTTCCAGTCTTTTTCCATCTATGCTAACATTTAACTGCTCCATCACCTTACTTCCAATTTACCCTCAAAATCACTCTCATTTACGTATACTCTCAACTTTCTCCTCTTGCAAACACTTTTAAGTTCTTAAACTCCTCCCTACCAGTTTCTCTTCACTATCCCAAACCATTTATGTATTGACTCTGAGCGCCATCCATTCCACAATCCATTTCATGACCCATCTTATCCCACAACTTTGCGCCACCATCTACTGATCTTCCTCTGACTCCAAGATCACTCTATCCATAAACTTATTAAACAAACAGAGATGTTACATAAACTACTCTCAGACCCATTTTTACACCAAAACCAGTCGCTCCTATCCTACAAACTCCACCACAGTCTATGTATGCCACATACAGCTATTATCTTTTATTTCTCAATTCACTGCTTCATAACAAACTCTTGATCCACACACCCTCTTCCTTGTCTAAACCTAAATTGTTCTTAACTTGCTAACACTTCTGTCGTCTGGCTTACTGTCTCGGTCAAAATCCTACCATCAACCCTCGCTGGTATGCTAAGCAAAGTTGTCTCTCTAGTTCTTGCAGTTTCCTCTGTAACCTTAACATTTATACAAATGAACAATTATTCCTCTTATCCATTCCTTTGGAACCTCTCCCTCATTCAGACATGCCATACATTCGAGTATAGTGTCCATCCTATCAATCCCTCTTTCACAATAGTACTGCAACATTGCACTTGTAATCCTATCAATATCTGGTCTTCCTAATTTTTTAGCTCTTGGTTGTCCTCCCTACACCGTCATCTATGACTTCTATAAGCATTCTCAACCATATCAAATCCCTTCAAAGTCTTGTGCCATTCAGCTCTTCCTCTCTGACATCTCCCACATTCAACAGGTCTCTTAATACTCACTCCATCGATCCAGGACTAAATTTAGGAAATTTTTGTTGTAACTGGAAATTTCCTCAAGAGAAAAACATGATTTCTTCACATAAATATTGGTTGCTTACAAAACATGAATAATATAGATATTGCTTGTGTCTGTAATTTTGTCTATATCCAGAGGTATATTCTAGCTAACTACATATAATTTACACATACAGACAGCTCAGATATATACATATATACATATATATATATATATATATATATATATATATACACATATATATATATATATATATATATATATATATATATATATATATATATATATATATATATATATATATACAGTGTATGTGTGTGTGTTTTGTGAGAAGCACATGTAATTGCGCATATGCGTATGTCTCTGATCCTAGTTCTCATTCATTTTTATCATAAAAATTCTATTCGAATTAAAAGTATATTACAAATGAGTTTTATTCTTTACGAAAATGTAAATTTTAGAAGCCGAGTGAAGACAGCCATTAGTGTGACCATAATCTGAAATTTCATAATAAGAATTACCAAGCAGAACGTGAAGACGCATTCATTCCCATTTCGCAATTCATCCATTATATCTGCAAGATGAGTCAGAGTGAATGTGTGATGACAATTGTCATCAATGGGCAATGAATTGCTTTTAATTTAAATTTCGCCGAAAAGTCTAGGAGAATTTCAACGGGGAAAAATTAAAGATTACTGGCATTCGTCCGAAGGAATGTCAACGTTTTCCTATGTACGGGTATTGCAGTTTATCTAAGAATATTAAAAACAATAATTAAATCTGGGTGTAAAACTGGACATTCGTAAACCAAATAGCAAACGTTGAGCGTTCTTTTACATGACTCTCTCTCTCTCTCTCTCTCTCTCTCTCTCTCTCAAATCTACTGTATATATTTATGCTTATGAGTGCAAGTTACAAATATTTTCTTTGCCCAGAATTAATAAAAACCTACGAATAGAAATAAATATCAATTCCTGTCATAGTTACTTGGTGCCTTCAGATTTTGAACATTATTGTATCATTTTATTAAGTCTAACGCAGCAGCTGTGTCTGCTGCAAAACCCCTTTTCTTTACACAAAGAGCAGTTCTCTTTTAATATTACAAAACGTTCAAAAGGTGGAAAAACAAGTCCCAAAACTGTTTCGCCAAAAATAAGTCAGTAGTTCAGTAGTTTCGTGGACCCAAATAGCCCCAGGGGATAGGTATCTAAGACTCACTAAGGGAAGACCGATTGACTGGTAGGTTGATTGACGGATTGACAACTACGAACTGTCCTGGCAACAAAATTGGTCATTGATTCTGGAGATGTTTGGAAAACAACAATTACAGTCAATAACTTGGAAAGCTGATTTTCCATTTTGCAATAAAGATAAGTTTTGAGCTTGGATGTATGTGGTAAAATAGAAATGTTTGAAGTTAGATTTGTTCTACATCATGGAGTAGCACTGAACCCATTTCTGTTTGTACTGTTTTGGATGTATTGAGTGAAGGGATTAGGAGTGAATATCTCTGGTAATTGTTAAATACAGGTGGTCTGGTGGTTACGGCAGATTGAAGAATTGCAAAGAAGAGTAAGAAATTGGCAGGAATCTCTTGAATGGGTTGGTATGAAGGCAAACGTGGGTAAAACTGAGGTTATGTTGTCTAGCAAGCATTGAGGGGATAGATGATTTGTACAAGACGGAAGAGGCCAAGATTTAAAACAGGTAAAGAATTTCATATACTTAAGATCTACTTTAAACCTGGAGGGAGGGTGTGAAGCTGAGGTTGAAACGGGGATATAAACAGCTTGAGGGAAATAGAGGGAGGCGGCAGGGGTGTCGCGCCCAATAAACTGAAAATAAAGGAGGAACAGAAGCTAGAGTGAACAGAAATGAGGATGCTGAGGTGGATTTTGAAGATATCGTTACATGAAAGGCTGTAAAATGAAGAAAAAAGACGTGGCGGGATGGTAAAGATATAATAAGTGAGTTGCGACTGAGATGGTATAGGAGTGCGGTAAGTATGTGTGAAGAAGATGGAATGAAGAGGGCTTGGGTAGAATCTATTAGGGACAGAAGGTCAGGATAAAGGCAAAGCATTAGATGGAGTAATAAAGTGAAGGGGAACTGGAAGAAGAAGGGTTTAGTGGAGGAAGATGCTAGAGAGAGGAATAGTTGAAGACACATCAATGCAAGCGACCCTTTAGCACCAGGACTGCAGTAGGGATGAAGAAGTTAAGGACAATTTCTTACAAAGGAAGCAGGCGTTGTTGAAACCTACAACAACTTTAGTGGGCTGGTGCAAGCTTCAATGGGTGGCATTGAAATTCAAAGAATCGAAGGGACGAGTGGACGTGTATTAGCTCTCAGCTATGTACAAACCCTACAATACAATGTCCTTAAAAAGTAACTCGAAAACTAAAACGAAAAACATTCCAGGTTGCACTTCTAAGTTTTAAATTGATTTCACGATATTTCTCGTAGACGGAGCACAATAATCAGCCATATAACGAACAATTCCTCATGAAGATAGGGTGGTTAATCGTTAAACACTTGTGGCAGAAACACCGAAATTACAGACATAAAAGACATTAAAAATTGCCTGAACATGCCAGTGGTCATGCTGAGTTTTATAGGAATATTCTTCTTACAGCAATAATGCGACATAATTGACCTTTGGCCCTTCGAGAGGTACGTGGCATTTCCCCCCTCAATTCACCTCTCCTTTTCTGGTATAAGCCGAGGTTCTTTGTGTACGATTTGGCTTCTTGACTTACATTTCAGTGTTTTGCTTGTTGACCATGTTCAGTTGTCCCTTAAGGAATACCGTTTTAACTCTGAGAACTTAAGTCGAATTCCAATGAATGGATTTTTTTTTTAATTTTCCTTTGTTTTTATCTGTCGAAATCATTCATCTATGGCCTTAATAGATCTTGCGAAAGATCATAGACAGAGCCGAAAAGAAGCAAAACTGTTCCAATAAAAACTTGTCTACTGACTTTGAGGATGAACCACTTAACAAATCAAGTCTCAGGTCTTACAAAGTCAGTTTGATCTCACACACACATACACATACACACACACATATATATATATATATGTATATATGTGTGTGTATGTATATGTATATATATGTACACACACATATATATATAAAATATATATATGTTTTCCATTACCTTGAGACCATATTGACTTATTGAGACTTGAGAACTAAATTATTAACTTATAGTATCTTACAGATAGTGAGATAAATTTGTATATATATATATATATATATATATATATATATATATATATATATATATATATATATATATATATATATATATAATAAATTAAACATAAAATCATATATAGGATATTAACAAAAATAAAAGCAAAACAGCACTGCCATAAAAGTTTCAGCACTCATGCCGATGTCAAGTTAGCATAAATGAGTAATTTTGAACCCCCGCTGGGACTTGCTACAAATCTTATGGGTCTGGTGAAGCTTTCGTCTCAATGAGACAGACAACAAAGAAAAAATAAGCAAGTACGTACCCAGATTGCGTTAAGCCTTACTAGGATATGGAAAGACTGGGAACAAATAACAGACATTTGTTGTCACGAAGGAAATTTACGTCAAAATCCGTGCTATGCATCTTCGTAATTAATTAAGACAGGTTCTGAAATACGGTATTTTGAACTGCCTTGATTTATACTGGCAATACTCGACAGGAAATTTCATTATTCATCCTCTTATTACTGAAATAACTAGAATATGTTTTATTCCTTTTAATTTACAGCTTTAGATGAGGCACTCTCACGTACTTTGTGACATCACCAAATCCCTCCGGGCGATGATGAAAGCATGTGACGTGCTTGCAAGCAGTTTCCACTGATTGATCTCGCACACCTGCAATACGTTAACACCCACAGGACCGCAACGGCATTAGTTTGTAAATGCACACTGATTTAAGTGGAAAACTTCAGGAAATACCTGCTTCATGCATTCATTCAGCTTCCTGGAATAAAACATGGCACCGCAATGTTCAAATCACCATCAGCCCATTCTCTCATTTGCATGAATGTGGTGAAGTGCTGCTGATGTTGCAGCAAAGTGGGCTTGAGCCAGCACGGGCTCTTGCTCGCATAAGAGGAAGTGAGATGATCAAATACAAGGCTTCAGATCAACATGAAGACAAAAAGAACCCTTGAGACATCACTGTGATTGTATATACCTGAAAAAAATAAATTTATCATTTTAATTTTAGTAGTTTTTGTTACCGTATTTCAATAACTCAAACAAAGGGGTTTGACACAAAGTCGAGAATTTGACTGAAAGGTCATGGGCTAGAACTACATAAGCTCCTCCCCTAATGTGCTTTTAATTTTACTCCTTTTTGCACTTTTCAAATACGCGAACCAGGAGCAGCCACTTAACTAAACTACTCAGGGACTTCCTCCTCCATGCTGTTTCACAACTCAAGATAGGTTGACAATGGAGGAACAAACAATTATTGCTAAGGATGTACCCAGAAAATAAATTAGGGTTCTTAGCAATGTTAAAATGTAGTGCAAAATAACTGAGGACTGGAAGTGATTTACTAAATTCACTGAAGGATGTAATATGTGCAAAAAATACAGTTTTCTTTATGTCTCCCCATAATTTGTGGTCTTAGAGTTACATGAAATTTTTAGTCGATATAGTTTTAACACACGCCAACGATACACATGTTAGGTATTGATATGATTGAATTTATCAGTTTCTACCTGAACAAAAGCACAGCATCTTTCATCCCCCGGCCCACCGTCCCCATCCATTTTCTTCAGAAAATAAAACATCCAGTAATGAAACGCTTGAAGAAAGAACCAAGGTTTTAATAGGCTATATTACCCCTGTGATATATGTATATATATATATATATATATATATATATATATATATATATATATATATATATATATATATATATATCTTCATATTTAAAATCAACTCATCTTATAATCTACATTCCAGTGGTATGCACAGGATTCTTGTCCTATCGTTTGACAATGCCATCAAACTTACAACAGCATTTGTGTAAATGTAAGTCCATATTACCTTCAAATACTAAACATCTGTACTCATTCTACAAAAGTATATCCCCCTTTATCTTAATTTTCCGTTCATTTTATAGACATTATGATATATATTTTACTGAATTTCGCGCATATATTCAGTTTCAATGACTTACCAAACAAGCTATTGCTGTGTAACACACCGCTCGAATAATGTCCCATTTGTCCCTTGATCTCCAGATATGACGTTTGATCTTGGCCTTGAGCTCAATCAGCCCTACGAAGGTTAATTTGATCTTTGACCTTTAAGTATATCCTTGACCTCACTCATCAGATCGACTTATAAATGGATCATGCATTCGTAATATGAAGTCTCTGTCACATATAGTTCAAAGTTATGGCCAAGGTTAAATTCCGCTTTACCTTCCAATTTTAAGTATGAACCTCAACTCGGCATTTAGAGCCATCATCGTCATCTTCAAAAATATGCAAATTTAACGCCTTAACAAATTTTGACCCGAGTGGCCGGATACTCGCTGAGGGACGGACAGACATGCTGGCAAACAGGCCGACTTACTATATGCCAACGGAAGGTAAACCCTTCAAAAGAAGAAATAAAGTTATATCACTTTATTTAGAAATAGTTCCAGACAACTTGAAAATGTACAAGAACACAAATAAACTCAAAATATATATATATATATATATATATATATATATATATATATATATATATATATATATATATATATATATATATATATATATATATATATATATATATATATATATATATATATATATATATATATATATATATATATATATATATATATATATATATATATATATAATATTAATTGACTAATATATATATGTATACACACATACACACACACATACACATATATATATATACACATATATATATATATATATATATATATATATATATATATATATATATATATATATATATATATAATGTTGTGTGCGTATGGAAAAAAAATCGCAAAACAATTCGTTAGACTCGTACTAATTACCTCTAGTGAACATCTATATTAACTTTGGCATAAAGGTGGTCTGGTTTTTGTGAAGTTACGTTCGTTACGACACACTGATTATAACCTCTAAATCTGACTTCCTCGGTGAATTTCCAAGAGAATTTTCAGTGTCTGACGACAACTTTATTCTTATTCCTTACCTCAAAGCTAAAAGGGCATATTGTTATCCTACTGGGAGG
>NC_089790.1:37764206-37776706 GCF_040412425.1 Macrobrachium rosenbergii
GATCTCCTTTGAAAAAGAAAAATGAGAATCAAAGATAAGAAAGAGCAGCTGTTAATAATCAATCATATGGGCCAGCTTTCAAGCATTTTTACGGTGTCATCTGTTAAAAAAATGAGTATTTAATGTCTCCTCTATGATAAGAATAACAATGATGATGTTATGAATGCTGTTACTACCACTATTCATGTTGTTACTAACTGCCGCTGCTAAAAAGAATAACAAAAGTTGAGATTCGGAAATAGTAAAGTCACTGTACTGTTAAAATTAATGACTACGAAAGGAAGGACAATGCAAAGGAACCCTTTATAGCCCCAGGCTATAGCAACATCCATTGTTTGGGGACCCTGCAGGCAAGATAAAGTAACAATAGTTGCTTAGGTCTCCAAAAAAAAAAGATATATTACTTTATTTAGAAACCATAGACCCACAAAAGATGTAGTTGTCTTTTCTCTTCAGATGCTTCATGCAAATATTAACATACATTTTTATAAAAAGCATAACATTCTGACGTGGAATACTATGAGACTTACCACATTTACAAACTTCCAGTCTTCTACTCACTGCCAAATAAAAAAAAAAGAAATGAAAAAATACTGTGGATGGGCTTATGAATCATTCGCTCTGAACGGCATTTTGTTGGTTGCTCAAAGAAGAGATCGCACTTTTATGACTGGGAGCCATTTTGAACAGTTAATATTGATCTATATCTCTATATCATCGTTCGGTCCCGAAGGTGTATCAGCCATATCATGCATAAGTGTGCAACAAGAGTACTAAGATACTACACTGTTTGTTGGCATTTTCAAAATAGGGCAATATATTTCAATCCCTAATCGTCCGCATGAGAGTATATACAGTATATATATATATATATATATATATATATATATATATATATATATATATATATATATATATATATATATATATATATATATATATATATATATATATATATTTGTGTGCGCGCGCGCGTTTATCAGGATTTTGTAGATAGACAGTACGTCTGTGAGCACACAGACAGGTTAATGCATTTGCGTAGATTTTGTTATGTAGCCGACTGTCCACTTAGAAATGCAAACGAAAGAGTAGTATCTTAGAACTGTAAATGCATATTCTATTTCTAAAGGTTAATTCACCTTTATGATAGAGTAATGATGGAAAGCACATCCTCAGCAAGACACAAATAGAAGGAAATATTTCCAGTTTAAAATGGCTTCCAGTCATGAACTCATACATGACACTTACTTTATTGAGAGAGACCCCAGCCCCTGCTGTCAAGAAAAGATAACCATGGACATACAAGGCAAAGAGAGGAAATGTTGTAAAGTAACGATCAAGAATATGCAAAAGGTAAACCTGAATACGAGGTAAATCAAGTTAATGATAAAGATGGACGTAATGTGTAATGTAGAATCTGGATATCTTAATTTCTCTCCTGTATCCTTAACTTTCATCATCAACTTATTGAATGTAAACATGTGAAAACTGATTACTTTAAGCCTTTAATCAGAATAAAAATGTACCCGGTAGAAAAAGTGCGAGGTTTCTTGCGTAGATTTTTAGTTTTCTGTAAAAGAAAACTATTGTGCTGGCTCTGTCTGTCCGTCCGCCCTCAGATCTTAAAAACTGCTGAGGCTAGAGGGCTGGAGATTGGTATGTTGATCATCCACCTCCAGTCATCAAAAATACCAAATTGCAGCTCTCTAGCCTTAATCGTTTCCATTTTATTTAAAGTTAAAGTTAACCATAATCGTACATCTGGCATCGCTATAGGTACCAACAACACAGGCCACCACAGGACCGTGGGTGAGTTTCATCGGCCGCGGCTAAGAGTTTTATGGGGCATACCTGAGGCCGCCACCGGACCATGGCTGAGTTTCATGGGCCGTGGCTGAAAGTTCCATACAGAAGAAACTTCGACGCATGTTTTTCTTTCATGATGCGTTGTAGCATCATGAAAAGTTGTACTGCATCATTCTGTCCTGTGTTCGTAGTCACTTTGCATGGCCATCTTCATTTGAAATAAAGACGTCGGTAAGGCTCAAACTCGCAGCGGAATTCAGCTTGTTAGGTGGGCTTAGCCAAACAATTAAACAATACATGTATACAAATTTTGGGCAGCTGTACAAGAGGAGCTCAAGTGTTATTGAGAGGTGCTGCCAGAGTGGGTCCAGGCAGAATGTATTTGAGCAGGTAAAAAATGATCTTGTCCATGGGGAGGTTGATTTATTCTGTACACATGGGGACATAAATCTAAAATCCAAAGGCGCTAGAATTCGACCTAACCAAAATCAAGCCATTATCCGCTCTGCTTTCATTTGAAATTTAAATATTTATACGTTTTTTTATTATGATCCATGTTGAATAGCTTCAAGCAAGATCAGTTACCAGCAACAGATTGTAGTCCTGGTGGCAACTGGTAGAACTATTTCATATAGAATATGGGTATAGACAACCAAGCAAAACCCATCTATCTGAAGGCTATGTAATTTAATATATTTAGAGAGCATTACATACCAACGTATCAAACTACACTAAAGTCTTATAGGCACTGGTAAAGAGATAAATTCTGGCTATTAATTAGATGTTAGTTCTGTAATGTGTTCATGGTTAATCACTGTCTCCGTGAATCCCAGTTGAACAGTGAAATGTCAGACTTCTAATATACAACATCATGTTCAGAACTGACTGTACTACTGCTGGTAGCATTAAAAGTATAATTGTGTATGAACCTTACCAGCAAGCAGCTCTGGCTCTGTCGACTGTAACAGTAGAATTTTTGGTGTGGGGGGATATGATCCATATTGGTGGTAGAGGTAAGGGATACAATCAGCAGTATATATCTTCAGCAAAGCAGTCATTATATATATATATATATATATATATATATATATATATATATATATATATATATATATATATATATATATATATATATATATATATATATATATATATATATATATATATATATATATATATATATATATATATATATATATATATATATATATATATATATATATTGCGTGTGTGTGTGTTTTGTGCACGTGGGGTTTTGTGGCTGAGTGAATTCAGTCATCCAGTCAGAGCCCTGTGATTAATGCCTGGAAGGGATGGGGTTTTAAGCTTGTTCCTGACAATGTGGGTCAATGTGGCTTTTCTTAGCAACATTCACTTTAGGGTGTGAAGGTACAATCAGGCAATTATCTTCTTTTTTTGCTTTCCTATTTTTTTGAAGTGTGTAGGAATGGCTGATGAGAAAGCAAAAGTTCCTTGGTGGATTATCGGGAAAGTGCCTTCATCTTTATCTAATCTTTTCCTTCTGAGCTTTCTATAATTTCTAAATCCATCCAGACTGTCCTCCCCCATTTGTTGTGGCAAACCTGGTGGGTTTCTTATTTTCCTAACAAGGTGTGCTGTCCCAAACTTGTCGACCAGTTGCTTCTGGTGCTTTTTTCATTGGCATATGGTCTGGTTTATTTATACTTTCAACAGAATTCTTGTAAATAATGTAAATACTGTTGTTGATGATGGTATTATTATTGTTTATTGTTCTGTTGATTTTTGCAGTGTTGCTGTTGTTATGAGTCTGTTTACTAGTTTTGCTACTGATTTTATGTTGTTGATTTTATTTCTTTCAGGAGACATTGAACTGAAGCCTGGGCCTGTTATTCATTACAGTAAGAAAAATTGCAAAGTACTTAAATATTTAGGGCTTAAGGTAAAATTTTCTTGATCTCCAGAGTTGTGCCCATAACTACGATTTCATGTTTTCATTTGAGACACTTGTAAATAGTAGCAAGTCAAAGGTTGAGTTTTTAATCACAGGGTTTGGTGGCCTTGACTTTATTTATTGTTGTAACATCCCACATGCACAAGATATGGCTGTATACACTAAGACAAGACGACCTATTTATTGTTGAAAAAATTTGGAATGTAATTGCCATGAAGTTCTTTGGTTTAAAATTTTCAGTAAGTTCTACAATGTTTACATGTTTCCTGTTTACATTTACGATTCCATAAATGACTCTCTTGGATTCAAAAGCTTCATTTGTTGGTTGTGGAGACTGTATACAAAGCACAGTGAGTGGCTAAATTCAAATTCCACACATAAACATGACCTGTCTGCTCTTGAGTTCTGTGTATCCTCTGATTTTGTCCTGCTAATTGAGGAACCCACGAATATTTCTGGTAAGAGATTAGACCTGATATTCACAGCTGTTCCAGCTATTGTTAAGTCCAAGGCCTGCAAATATATAGGCACTTCTGATCATTGCACCGCTGAGATGGACATATCTGTCAATCAGTATATTCTTAGTGCCACAATTGAAAAAATAGTCTGGCTGATATCTAGAGCCAATTGGGATCTCATTATTGAAGCTTGCCAGGTACTTAATATCCCAGGTGCTATATTAGATCCTGATCTGAAGAAAAAGTTAAATGAAATGCTGATGGCTATTTTAATAAAGTATGTCCCTAGAAAGGTCACCACACTCAGGACAAATAACTAGCCATGGTTTGATAATACATGTAGACGAGCTTACCATGACGAACAGACCAAATTCTAAACATGGATACAAAACTGTTAACATGAAAGTTACACCACTTTTGTTAAGTCTTGTTGTGCTGTGAATAGATTTACCATATAGCTGAGAGAAATTACAATAGTTCCTTGAAAAGAAAACTTGGTGGACCAAGTTGGCATCATCTGTCTTTGGGTTAGGGTCATCTTCCATTCTACCACTACTAACAGCTGATGGTAGATTGGTTACTGGCCCTAAGAAAAAGGCTGAACTGCTTCACAGAGCTTTTGAAGCTAAGCAAGCAGCTGAGGATGTCCTTCTTCCTGATGATTGTCATCCTGAACCCATTCTTACAAAATTTGCATTTTGCCCTCAAGGGATGTTAAGAAAATTCTGGATAATTCTTGACAGCTGGGGTGGAGAAGATCCTGATTGTTTCTTACCCTTGTTTTCTAAAAAAAAGTTTCTAGTGGGTTGTCTCCCATGATTAGTAGATTCTACAGACTGCTGACGTAGTATCTTTGTGGATGAGCGCAAGCTTAGTAATACAGTGTCTGTTCCAAAGTATGGCATATCTGCAGACTGCAGTAACTACAGGCCGATTTCCATTCTTCCTGTACTCTCCAAAGTTACAGAAAAACTTATTTTTAAGCCACTATATAAGTATGTGGAATCTAAAGGATTGTTAGCTGATAGTCAATATGCATATAGGAAGCAGTTAGGTGCCTGCAGTGCTCTTTTAGACTAGGCATGCAATTTGCAAGAGAATTCTCATAAGGACTTTGAGTGCAGAGTAATTAAAAAAATATATATATTATTGCTGCTTTTGATTTAGTAAATCACAAGGGATTTATAAACTTCAGAATCTTGGAGTGGGTGGATTTGTTTTAGGATTACTTCAAGATTTCCTTGCAGGTAGGCAGTAGCGAGTTGCTGTTGATGGGATCTTTAGCAAACCAAGACCTATTGTGTCTGGAATTCTACAGGGTAGTATTCTTGGTCCAATGTTATTTTTAGTATGGAGTGCTACAGGGTAGTGTTCTTGGTCCACTGTTACTTTCAGTGTTTACAAGTGATATGGTATTAGGCCTGGAAAACAAGATTGCTCAGTACGCAGATGATGCTACACTTGTGGGTGTAGTAAAGTCTCCATTCATGATAAATAAAGCTGCCCTCAGCCTCTATTGGGACATGGACTGAATCAGTGAACACTCCTGATTAGCAGATCTCGTACGGATTTTCCACCCCATCCTCCTCTTCAGGTGCATGGAACACTGATGAATGAGTCAGAAACTTCAACTATTCTAGGTGTAACTTTTGACTCACATCTTACTTTTGAGAAACATCTAATGAAAGTGTCAGCAAATGCTGCACGAAAGTTAGGTATTGTTCGTAAGGTCTCATATATTTATAAGTGATAAAATTAATGCAACCTGTTTTAGGTCATTTGTGCTTTCTTTACTCAAACTCTGTTCTCTGGTGTGGATGTCTGCTTCTACCAGAGATTGGTCTCTTTTAGATAGAGTGGTTCGTGGTGGTAGGTGTCTGTTTCCTAATAGTAGCAGCTATGACTTCGACCATCGACAGATGGTCTCTTATTTGTCACTTTTTCATAAGTTGTATTTTAACAGAGATCTTTCGCAGCCACAATTTATCCCTGATCCCCTTTTCCTGCTGAGAGCAACCAGGTTTGCTGAACAGCAGCACTAATATGCAGTAAATGCACCCGCTGTCGAACTTCTCAGTTCCAGAGGACTTTTATTCCTCACACCATTGAACTGTGGAACAGCCTTCCAGAGGATGTCGTGCAGTTGGAACTTCAGAAGTTCAAACGAAGATGCAGTGCAATACTACCCTAATACAATTCGACCTGTATTTTGATATTTTACTTAAATTTTTATTTATTTATTAAAATGTTAATTTATCTGGTTTTCCCATTATTTTCTGTTACTTCTTTCGAATGAAAACCATATTCTTTGGAAGACTGAATTTCCAGTCAATGGCCCCTGTAGGCTTGTTTCATATGAATAGGGTTCATCTTCTGAATAATAATAATAATAATAATAATAATAATAATAATAATAATAATAATAATAATAATAATTCATCATCATCATCATCATCATCATCATCTCATCATCATCATCATCTGATTGTGACAGGAACTGTCGACCACTCAAGTAGCAGGTCGACGCTAAAGCATCATAGCTGCAGAGAGCATAAAAGGAGATGAACCAGATACTGTATGCCACCAAATATGTATGGCATCACAGCAGGCACTACCGCACCCTTAATTATGATATCACCCCCTCCCTGCCCCACCAGCTGTGTGTGGGATACATTTAACCCTCCTCCCCAGTAGGCCTGAGGTGATGGAAACATAAGCATGCAGTATTGCCTGAAAATGGATGCTAACAATAACCTCCTTTTATGGGGATTCAAACCATTGACCACTAAAGCAGCCTGCGTATATTGTGTACATCAACTTGGGCTAATTGGAGAGGACAAAGAATCTATCTGCTCACTGTTGGTAGGGCAGAGATGGAGTGAAATCTAGGTTAGGATTTTAGTGGTGCCTATTATGATACTGTTCATATGCAGTGGTATATCTGGTTCCTTCCCTTTTATGCCCTTTTCAAATCGTAAGTGTTATCGTATAGCCTAAGCGATTTGAAACATACTGACCTAATCATAGCCCAAGTCTTATACTACGACATCCAGGTTGCTTCACTCATATGCTATTCCAAATTGAGCCTAAAACACTGCATTGCGTTGTTTATATTAATCTAAGACATAAAACGATATAAACTTACTGTTAGTTCAAATGGTGCATTCGATATGCCTAGTTTGAATTAGAATGTGATTGGCATGATCACAATCTCTACTTCATAACCCCCTCATCCACTGTACATCTCAAGAGATTCTCCTTACATTTAGATGTGCATATCTCCTAAAGGAAATCTCCCTAAACGAACTTTAAGATGAAGGGGAATACTTACAGTAAGTGGACTTGAAGGCACTGACAACTATGGCTGCATTCCCTTTTCTTGAGTCCCTGCTAGTTAGAACTACACTGCACCAAGGCTGTGACGAGACTGCTCTCACAACTGTCGCCGACCAACACCAAATGCTCGACTAACTACCGGACAAACAACCGATGCCGGTAGTTAAGCACTATTACATGTATACTTACAATTAAATACACGAAACAGCAAAAACAACGCTCTTCATTACTAAATACAAATGCAATAAAACATAATATCTTTCTTTTACACTACACTGCACCAAGGCTGTGATGAGACTGCTCTTACAACTGTCACCGACCAACACCAAATGTTCGACTAACTACCTAACAAACAACTGATGCTGGTAGTTAAGCACTATTACACGTATACTTACAATTAAATACACGAAACAGCCAAAACAATGTTTTCATTACTAAATACAAACACAACAAAACATAATATCTTTCTTCTACATAATATGCATTTCCACTTTACTTAAATTTAGAAAGAATACATAAAAATTAGACCACAACTTGCAGAAAAGTTCAAGCTCTCTTGTTAAAGTTTTGACATACTCCCCCGCAAGAAAAACTTATGCCTACATTATTTATAATAGTCCTGTTCTTATCAATGCCATTCTGGTTTCTGCAGCTATTTGAGCAGTCCTTCTGCTCTGGCGGGTGCTTGACTGAATGTCTTCTGTCACAAGATTAATTTCCCTTATCTCCTGCTATGGGCCATTCTTAGAGTAGCCACTCTTGAGACCTTGTTTCACCTCATATGGAACTTGATCACTTGGTCCAACTTCCACTTGCTCCTTGGCCCCTTGACATGAACGAGGACTACTTCCCCAATCCTGGGCCAAGAGCCGTGCATTGTTCCTACTCTATGGGTCTCTCTGACATGGTCTTAAGATATTCTAATGCCGCTACAAGCATAGTGGTGTTGACACTCAACATGAGTGCTGGGAAACCTTTTCTGCTGCAGAATTTTCTAAAACTCATGAGAAACGAGTCACAGGAATGGTTATCAACTAGCTCCACACATATGCCTCTGGTTATCGGGCACGCACACAAGGTGATATAAACCTTCTCAGGGCTCTGCCCTTTTCTCCTAATCCATAACCCACTGGTGTAGTCCACGCCTGTGGTATTAAAAGGTTGCTTACATTGCACCTGAACTCAGGTAATGGAGGAACTACAATGGGCCTATATGGCCTCCCCTGCGTTCTCCTGCAGGTAACACAGTGGTGTAATATACTCTTAGTTAATTGCCTTATCTGTTGGATCCAGAACTTCTGTCTGACACTCTCCACAGTTGCATTTACATCCACATGAGCATTAGCATCATGATATTCTTTAATAATTACCCGAGTAACATAGCAACCCTTCAGCAATAATATAGGAAACTTAGCAGCTTCAGGTAACACTGCGTGTTCCAGTCTACCCTTACACCTTATTACCCAGTTGTCCAGGTAAAGATTCAACTGGTGTACGAGAGCTAGTTTTGGTTTTCTTACCCCCTTTATCAAACTCTTGTATTCCTCTTGGAAAAACTCCTTTTGTGCAATAGTCTTATCCATTGCCTCTTGAAGTTCTTCCAAGGTCAATTCACCATGTTTTTCATATTGGTTGAACTCCCACAATTATTAAAAAATCGTAGGATCCACACTGTGGTCCTATAGACCTTTTTAACCTTGCTGAATCTCTCCCGATTCAACAAGTGAGTATTACCATTCAGGTTGTCCCCTGCAGTATTGACCAAAATGTTTTCTTCCTTACCATGTATAAGTGATCCACCAATCTATGACCTATCTATTGGTGAAGAGGAATTTTTCAACCAAGGGTGTCCCTCCCACCAGAAAGAACTATCCAAGATCATTTCTGTCCTTTTTCCATGTCAACCAGTCATTGGGATTATCATGTGTAGGCACAAAGGACAATGCTGCCTCTGGAATTACAGAGTTTATTTCCTGTACTCTAATTTTTCACAAATACAGGGAGAACACTTTTCAATACCAGCCAACTTAGGGTGACATTACTGTCAGACTAAACTAACAGTTCTACAAACTCATCCTTCTCAAAGGATTCTTTAATAAATTTGGCCATTCTTGCTGCTAGCAACAATGCCATCAACTCAAATTTTAGAACAGTTAATTCTTTAATGGAAGCTGCTCTTACCTTTGCCATCATTAGATAAGAGTTTTCATTCTTAACTCCATAGGCTACACAACTATATGCTAACTCACTGGTTTGCAGAATATGTGTAAGGAGTCTCCCTTTCCTGGGCTAGTATTCCTAGGAAAGGAAATATCAAGACATTTTTCCAAGTCTTCGGATAAATCAACCCGTTGTTTCTGTAATAGGTCTAGGAGTTGTTCTTCCCAATCCAGCTGTTGCTTCCACAAATTCTGCAGGTATATCATTGCCCTAACAGTAACAGGCAGAAGTACTCCTAATGGATCGTAAATCCGTGCAACAGTTCTCAACACTTCTTAGTCTGGCTAGACTTATTTATCTTAGTCGGATGTAATGTCAAGGTGTCTTTTTCCTTGTACCAGTTGAGACCTATGACCTTATAAGTTGTTTGGTCTCTGGCTCTAATCCCATATCCTCTATCAATAGTTTGCAACGAGTCATTATTACTCGTCCATTAATTCAGATATACATGTACCTGCGCAAATACCTTATTTGCTTCAAAGAAAAATATTTACCAGTTCATTACCATCATTGCTAATGAACTGCAAGTTATCTACATATAGTCCTCTTTTTATCCTTTCTACATTACCTTCTACCATAGATAGGTGTTTCTTAATCATTACATTCAGTAGAAAAGGAGAACATGTAGCTCCAAATAAAACAACTCGAAACCTCTACACTAATGATTTACTGTTAGGGTCTGTTGGATTTTCCAACCATAAAAACCTAGTATAGTTTCTATCCTCTTCCCTGAGTTGCACCATTAAAAATGCTTTCTCTGTGTCACTAATACAGGCAAATAATTTTGTTTTAAACTGCAGCAGAACTTTGAGCAGGTCAGCTGTTATATGTGGTCCTGTCCACAAACAATCGTTCAAGCTTAAAACTGTCCTTTTTAACACCATGATGTGCCATGAAATGACGGTCTTCCTCTGTTTTAAAAGATTCTACTCTTTCTATGAATCTCCTATCCTCCTGATCCTTCAGGATTTTCTGGTAGTGTTCTAGATACTGAGTGTTCTTCTAAAACTTGACACACCGTTGTTTTAATCTATTCAAAGCCAACCCAAAGTTGGAAGTTAATCTCCTTTTATTGCCTTTCCAAGGCAATGCCACAACATACTGTTTGTCAATTTCAGAATAAGTTATAGTACTCTCAAAGTTCTCTAATACCTTCCGTTCCTGTTCTGTTATTTCACAGCAGTCAATACCTAAATGATCTAAACTTCATAAAGTTTCAAGAACTTCCCTTGGATCCTTTGAGTAACCCCTTCTGCCATAATTATGTTGTCAGTTTCCACTGCCAGTTCTAAAATGGAAATATGAGTCTCCTTGGTGGGAGGAGAACTACATGTTCCGGTTACCATGTAACCAAATATAATTGGTAGCAATGCTATATTTCCAAATTTCCTATACCCTGGATGTAAAATGTTGTACACATTGTCAACCTCTATTAACAATTCTATAGGCGATTGTTTCTGTACAGGTAGATAAAAATCTTTATCAGCCAAGCTGATTTTCATTCTACACAACGACCTTAAGTTGTTCTTAACGTTGCTTTTATAGTGGAGTTCCTCAAGAGCAGATTTCTTAATAAATGCTCTCTCAGAACAGGTATCCAACAATCCTCTCTTTTGCACAATGCAACCTCTTTTACCCTTTAGGGTTATTGTAGCTGTAGGTAAACTCGACTTCCTAGTTGTCTTATTTCCCTGTCCGGTATTCGTCAAAGAGAGTGTTCCAACTTGTGCCCCACGCACCTTAGATTTATTTGGTTGGTTTTGACTGCATATAGCACTATGATGTCCAACAGTGCAGCCGTTGTTACAACCTTGCCTGTCACAGTTGGAACTGAAGTGTTTGTTGGATGCACATATGAAACACAAACCCAGAGCTCTGAGTCGTTCTATCTTTCATCCTTTGGTTACATGGGATTTACAATGTGTCCATATATGATTGCCTCTGCAAAGTGCACATCCTCTAACCTGGTTTACCTTGGCTTTGTTCATATTTTCTTTAGGTCTTACCAGTGTTTTTTTTTTTTTGGTCTCACAGATTGCCGTTGTTCTACTGCAAAAGCAGATACCGTCGTTAATGTATTAGCTTTTACTGGTTCAGTTAGTGGAAAAGCCCTCAAACTCTGTATTTCTTCAAGATATTTTTTAAAGGTGTCAAATTTAAGCCAACCTTCTCCACACCTTCGTTTTATTATTTCATTTACACTACTAGGTAGTTTGGTGTTGAGCAAGATGGTATACAATTCACTCAATTCCAGCTGTTCACTCTCCAATGATCTTATGCAGCATTCAAATTGCGCTCTAAAACCTTGTAGCAATTCTGCATCTGCCTTGGGAGTCTCAGTTTGGAAGAGTTTCTAACTAAACAAAACTTGACTTTTTTCTGCCATAGGCCTCTTTTAACAGGTTCACTGCTTGTAAATAATTATCACCTTCTGATTTAAAACCAGGTATCAGTTCCAGAGCCTCACCTTCTAATAGGCCCTTCAAATAAGAAAACTTCTGTATTTTCTCAAAATCAGTATGTTGGTGTACTGATACTTCATAAAGTTCCCAAAATGAATTCCATTCTGATACATCACCATCGAAATGTTTGAGGTCTAATTTAGGTAACTTTACACTAGCTTTAACAGGCAACATTGGTGCACTAGGTTCACCCCTTACAGCTAGAAGGCTCGTGATGGAGGAGTTTAGTCTATGAATTTCAGTGCCTAACTTTAGGCTATATTCAGCTTGATTCATAATTTGGTC
>NC_089790.1:37781706-37814206 GCF_040412425.1 Macrobrachium rosenbergii
TAACTATTAAATTTAGCTTGATGATTTACGTCGATAGACGCACCATGATAATTAGATTGAGTATAACACATGGCAATGCACTTGCTTCTAGTAGACTACCAAAACTTTGATGGAAGTTATCATGAAAGCAAAAAAAAAGTTACTCACAGATAGACAAACAAGATTTACAGTAAGAATTTGTCTCCCCAGCTGAAAACTACCATCATTGGATATAAGAACTTAGTAACTCCCCCTCATAAGAAAAAGATAGAGAATAATTAAATAACTATAGGGGAAACGATGTTCGCGCACAAAACCTTTGAAACTAAACACTCTTCCAGTGGCATTTCTCTTGTTGCATTCTGTTGAAGGAACACCAAAGAATGGGATTAAGGACGGATTTTTATCCTTATTTGGAAGAAATGTTCGAAGTGTTATTTGCTAATGCTGTTTCCTTCAAATGATAGTTTAAATAGCAGTCTCTCTCCATCTTTTCAATGATCATTATGATTGCTTAACTGCTGATATTAAACTCTTATCATTGAGCCTAATTTAGACTTTACTGCCTGAAAGCTAGTAAGTTCACAGAAAACAACTGGTAACTGAGCTGTCCTGACATTCAAGACTGACAGTAGTGGGTTGTTGATGGTGGCTTTAGTGAAATTAAATTTATTATGACCATTGCTTCACAGATCAGTGTTTTGTTACTTCTGTATTTTTGTTCTGTGCTAGCAAAATGATTGATGGACTCGAATATACGACCGTCCATTATACAGATATTAACAAATCCTACTGTGAAATAGAGTAGCTTCTAGCCTTAAAAATCTGGGGCTGCTGGGAGAATGGCAAAGTCAATGAAGTCTGAGAATGAACTAAAACATGCTAATTTTTTTCTTATATATTACTTGATCCAATAGCAAGATCCTACAAGATTCACTGTATACAAAACAGCTATTTTATAATTCCAAAATTTGGCAATAACAGACTTGAATCAATCAATCTAATAGCACTTCCAAAATACATCGTCTAAAAAGAAAGGTGTTTGTGAGCTTGTTATGGTTATTTACATGATCAAATTCATGCCACAAGTGTCAGGTTTGTGGTTCTACCATTGTTGGCATATTGTTTTACCGTCTGGATGTTCGCAGCATCTCAGGATCGACACCTTGTAGACTGCATTACTCACGTTAGTATTTTTTCCAACAATAGTTGCTATCAGAAGGTCATTTTCGAGTAACGTCATGCTTGACTATCTTTCATGAACTTTGTTTCAGCAGTAAACTCCTCTATTTTTTTTTTTGTGGTTGCTTTTAGAACAAGTGCATTCTACTCGTTTCAGTGGGCAGGAGTACCCACATTCTACTGAAGTGCTCCAACTTTTCACACCCTAATGGAAAAGTCTTCCTGGTCGTGTTAATAGTAGCTGTAACAGGTAAGTTAAAGCCGAACCATGAAGTTAATTACAAGTTCCATACATCTACGACAAAATTTGTCATGTTTTTTGAACTGCTGTTTATTTACTTATAGTATTTATTTATTTACCTTGATTTATATCATATTTACAATTGTATATTTATACCGTTCTCTAGTGTTCTCTTTTTCTTTTTCCATAAAAAGGGATTTCCTTATGAATTTGCAACCATTATATAACAAGGTAAATAGTGTAATGAATTTCAAAAGAAATAAATAATGAAGAATTTTTAGAACAACAGGATGAATACCTAAAGAAGAAGATTTTCAGAAGCAGACAAACACTACCAAGAAAATGCTGTGTCATTTCTTCAAAGTACTTCATGGCGCGTTTGGATTTATTTTCCGAAATGACAATTCCCTGGAAAATTTAAACTGGACTGTTAGCGTGTTCTTTTCTAAGATCTTTTATAAACTAAAATGAAAAGTAATTAAATATTATAATCTAGATCACATATTATATGGGAAATGAGGACGCAAACTGTTACGAGAATTTCTCTAAAAGTTTATGTTGAAACTTTAACTTATGAAAAACATTATAATGTGGTAAACATTCATTGTTTCGTATATAATTAAATAAAGACAAACAGAGCAGCAGGGCGCAAACAATTATACTTAGTCGTTGGCTTCAGCAATGGTGACCAAGCAAAATCAACAATGGCCTTTGTGTGTAGCTTCTGATGGCAGTGTGCTTAATCTTTTAATCCCACAATTCTCTGAGCGTTTCTTTTACAATTACTTTTGCGCAAATGAGGTCAGTGGCGCAATTCTGGTTTTTATTTCAGAATTTTACCCATTACTGGAAAGTCTAGTTGGTTTAAATTGTTTGCCGTTACGAAATTCAGCTTGACACTTTCGCCGTTTACTCATCCTCTTCAGGGAAATGTTTGTCATCGTCTTCACAGGGAATAATAGGCCCTACCTTAACCTATTTGGGTACACGATTTCTGCTCTGTTTTATGCACATACTCTAAAGCTGACCTGCCTTTTTGCCATGCAGCCTGAAATATGATAGTCTATTGGTCACATTTATCATCTGAACGTGCATCACCATAGTGAGGATAGACTTAATTTAGTTTTAGTAAAAGAAGTATCTGAATTCGACAGTGGTATGAAGAGAGCTGACATTTTTCTTGTCCTTCTTCTAAGTGTAAAGAATTAAGCGCTAACCTCATTTTCTAATCAGCTTGGGTTCCACTCCAATCCGAAAAGACTTTCTCCTTGCTATTCGTTGCGGACTTCAACGCTTCCAGTGAAAGCATATCCAAAGTTATTAGAAAATAGGGAAGTAGTTAAGAGATCACTGCGGCTATTGCAGTGCTCAGAGCGGGTGAATTTAACGAAGAGACTACAATAGAAACGTTCAATATTACATCACTTAGGTGTGAATTGAATTGAATTAAATATAGAATTTAGGCCAAATGTCAAGCACTGGGACCAGTGAGGTCATTCAGTGCTGAAACGGAAATTGACAGTTAAAGTTTGAAAGGTGTAACAGGAGGATACCCTCGCAATTGCACTAAGAATCAGTTGCTAGGAGAGGGTGGAAAGTAAGATGGAAGAAAGAGAATATGAAAGGAGGTACAGTAAAAGGAGAGAAATGGGTTGCAGCTAGGGGCCGAGGACACGCTGCAAAGAACCTTTAGTAATGCCTACAGCGCACCGCACTAGGTGCACTGACGGCACTATCCCCCTACGGGGAATCAGGTACTGGTAGAGTATATTTCAGCTCTTGTAAAAATGTTTCTCAGTTTGACAGATATTTTTGTGCCTGGGATGGAACAAATCTACAAACTTGTTTTCGGTTAACGGGTTAAAGGGAAAATATAACCTAACCAGCATAGGTTCACATGCCACTTGGAAGGGAAAATTTCTAAAATTTACAATAAGATTTCATTGTTTGCATTGGGAAGGTTATCAAGAAGTTGGGTAATCATCGTAGCTATGTATTCTATTATATTTCAGCCTACAGAAATACACACACGCACATCCACACAGCTCTCGTAAAAGAGCATCTGAAAACGACAGACCCAAATTTCTATGACTGGACTATTCTTGCAGCTTTGTGTTGCAGCCTTCTGACCACAGAGTGTTCGAATGTAGCTATATTGTTCTTTGACTAATATGTTTAAACTTACTATTCTTGATGGGATGCCGGTTCTGATACCTTTTATTGCTGAATATTTTCACTTTGCTATAGAATGTCCAAAATTCAAAACATAAGTTCGGTGTAAATTAGAGATAGATACCAGAATTAACTAAAAGTAGGCGCTGACATCAAAGAGTCTCCGCCTTCCAAAGAAAATTTATGGAATCCTAGTAAATTTCCGATAGTGAAAACAATCATTTCATTCAGACAACCTTCCGGTAGGAAAAGGACTGATAGAGGGAGAGAAAGCAGGCTGCTCATGTTATCTCATTAATGAGTTACAAATACCGGTGCTACAACCACTCGCTGACGACGTCAACACGCCTCGGAGAGTTTCGCTTCGGCAATCGGCAGTCTTCACTGAACTTGGCGAGCGCCGAAGAGCTCGCCACCCTGACCCCCACCACCAGACAGGTCTAGCTCTCGTAGCTACTAACAGCTACTCGCAACTGGTCGTTGAGTTTTCACCAGACGCTTCTTGCATTCAGATTTGCGAAACTGCCTGAGGGATTTATTGAGAATAACGACTGCAATAATGCTGGTCAGTCTGGTGCATTCTCTCCCGCTCACTTTTGGCGGGGTTTTTGATGTTTCCATGCAAGCCTTATTTGGGGAGAAGCCAAGTTTGTTCGGGCATTTTTTTTTGCCAGCTATATGTTACTGGAATTAGCTAAAATAACATTTCTTTCGCTTAGTTGTATTCTTCTTTAAAGGCTTATGGTAATTAGCAATTCTTTCTGAATATTAAACAACGCACTCCTAAATTTATATCTCGTCATATGACATATTTATATATTCATACTGTGGAATCATTCAGCATGGCAAATGGAAAAGGCTAAAAGAGCAACTCAGCTTTTTTTTTTTTCATTTAAAGAGGTCATTAAAACACATTGGAAAAAGTGCAGACGCAAAACTTTCAATTTCATTGTTCTTGTCTGGACTTTTACTCTCTACAAAACCGGCTGCAAGAGCATCTAACTCCATTAGGGAAAATGGGAGGTTCAACCCATCATATTAATTATGAAAATAATTTATGGCGTTGCTTTCACAGGGATAGGGTCATTCTTTATCATATGCAAATGAATTGACTTTTACCTTTCTTCGGAGTTGACTCCTGTTGTGTAAATGATTTATGCATGCCCAGTACTTGATGTACGTATGAACAGCGTGCGATTCGTCTGTTCAATATGATTCGAAAGAGTTCAATAAGAGGTGTATATATGACGAGGAAATGATCTGATTTCGTGCAAAATTAGCTAATATTCTGTGAGGGCGTAAGACTTCTTTAACTAAAGTAGATCACCTTTAGTTAAGTGTTTTGTTCAAGAATTGCATAGGCGGACAACTCAGCATATCTCTGAGCTACCAATAGAAAGGAAAATCATAGACTGCGAGTCCTTTTAGTTTTCATCCTGAAAGGATATATGCACTAAAACTTCAGCAGACCTAAAACTAAAGACTCGATGTCCTGAAAAGACTACTGGGTATACTGAAATTGGGGTTCAATTTTCTAAGATGTAACTCTCATATTGGATGTATGTGACTTTAACGAGATTTCTCCTCTCTGGTCTATAAATGCTTCATATGTTTTGAAATTTATATATATATATATATATATATATATATATATATATATATATATATATATATATATATATATATATATATATGTATGTATGTATGTATGTATGTATGTATATATATATACACATATATATACATATGTACATATGTATATATACAGTATATATATATTATATATATAGTGTTATGATGTGTACCGAGTACCTGCTTATTATGCAACTAATCACAGAATTCAAAAATTTACCTCACTTCAGCCAGATACCTGAACCCTATAACAATAAAAATTTTCACTGAGTACTCTAAAGGTAACAGTGATCCCTTAAAAAGCTAAATAATCACGTGAAAAATCAAACTAAGTTTATAAAAGAAAAGTGTGAGGTATCAACAATTAAAGAAGAAATATACTAGAGCAAAAACTATTTCCCTGGTCTTAATTCACTTCAGCAAAACTAAAGGAACAAATATGTTTATCACTTTACCTTATGCACACAATTAATCCTATTCACTAGTGGTCAACAAATGAAACACTGTTTTTAAAAATTTTAAATATAAACATCTATTTTTAAATTCAAAATTCATAATTAGAATTTACAATCTGAAAAAATTTACTATTACTTGAAAACAATGCAAAATTTAGTTAATTCTCGAGTTAAATTAAAAAGGTTAATTTATCAAGAAATTAAATCAATCAAGCAAAATTTAAACTATCAAGAATGACACAAGATTTGAAAAGAACATCTTCTTAAATGAAAATTAAATCAACTATGCAATGTTACATTATCAAGAAATATTTAAAATGCTAAGTAAATAAATGCTGAATCACCAGTATACAAAACATAAAAAGTCAAGAGATTGCAAACACAAGAATACACAAAAATACACAAAAATTTACCAAAACAATTTCACTAAGGCAAAAAATTTCTTAATATACCTTATTATACCATGGTAATAATAAGTAAAATTCACTTTACCTTACACAAGCTTGTGAAAACTTTTGCAAAATCACCTGAAATGCAGCAGCTTGAGATTCACAAAACATGTTTTTGTTAGGCAACGTTACACACTTTTCCTACATTCAGATCTCAAAAGCTAAGACCAATACCAGTGACCACAGGAATATTTTACGTTAATAACTTCTCTCTTTTGAGAGAGAGAGAGAGAGAGAGAGAGAGAGAGAGAGAGAGAGAGAGAGAGAGAGAGCCACACAAACAGTCTCTAAGATCAGAATGAACAAAGTTTTGGATTCCAGTCAGAAATGAAACAATCAGACCACGTCACTACCAGAGCAAAATGTTTTGGGGCTGAAACTAATGTGTTAGAACAACACGTGATCATAGCAATGCACTCTTACAAAACATGACATAATCGATCGAGACATGTGCATCTACTCTCAAAAAGGTACACGTGACTCAAGCAGAAAATCGTATGGGACAAAGCTCTTAACAAAATCTTATCACGATCAAAACAGATGGTAGCTGGCTAGCCATAAATGGCACGCTTTCAAAACAAGATGCAGGACCAAAGTTGGTTTTCAGAACAGAACGAGAAAAAGACTAATGGTTTTGTAATGTTTCATATACTGTTCTGAAAACCAACTTTGGTTCTTCATCTTGTTCTGAAAACATGCCATTTATGATTAGCCAGCTGCTGTCTGTTTTGATCGTGTTGAGGTTTAGTTAAGAGCTTTGTCCCATATGATTTTCTGTTCGAGTCGTGTAAGCCTTTTGAGGGTAAAAGCACATGTCTCGATCGATTATGTCATGTTTTGTACGACTGATTGCTCTGATCACGTATTGTTCTAACGCGCTAGTTTTGGCCCCAAAACGTTTTGCTCATCCTGATTTCAGAGACCGTTTATGTGGTTCTCTCTCTCTCTCTCTCTCTCTCTCTCTCTCTCTCTCAAAAGAGAGAAGTTATTAACATAAAATATTTGTGTGGTCACTGGTATCAATCTTAGCTTTTGAGATCTGAATATAGGAAAAGTGTGTAATGGCACTTAACAAAAAAGTGTGTTTTGTGAATCTCAAGCAGCTGCATTTCAGGTGATTTTGCAAAAGTTTTCACAAACTTGTGTAAGGTAAAGTGAGTTTTACTTATTAGGTATATTGGGGAATTTTTGTCTTAGTGAAATTATTATTGGTATATCTTTTGTGTATTTTTGTGTGTTCTTGTGTTTACAATTTCTTAATTTTTCACATTTTATATATTGGTGATTTAACATTAATTTACTTAGCAATTTATGTATTTCGTGATAATTTAAAGTTGCATACTTGATTTGATTTTCATTTAATAAGATTTTCTTTTCAAATCTTGTGCAATTCTTGATAATTTAAATTTTGCTTGATTGATTTAATTTCTTGATAAATTAAAATTTTGTGATTTAGTTTTGTTTAATAATTTAATTCAAGAATTAATTAAATTTTGCGTTGCTTTCAAGTAATAGTAAACTTTTTCAGATTGTGAATTCTAATTATAAATTTTGAATTTAAAAATAAATTTTTTATTTAAAATAAAAAAAAGTGTTTCATTTATTGCCCACCAGTGAATAGGAATAATTGTGTGCATAAGGCAAAGTGATAAACAAGTTTTGTTCCTTTAGTTTTGCTGAAGTGAATTAAGACCAGGGAAACAGTTAAAGTTGCTTGATGGAGTGATGCCCTTTTGCTCTAGTATATTTCTTGTTTAATTGTTGGTACCTCACACTTGTTTTGATAAACTTAGTCTGATTTCTCACGTGATTAATAAGTTTGTTAAGGAACACTGTTACCTTTAGAGTACTCAGTCGCAATTTTTATTGTTATGAGAGTTCAGGTATCTGGCTGAAGTGAGGTAAATTTTTGAATTCTGTGATTAGTTGTGTAATAACCAAGTACTTGGTACACTTCGTGACAATATATATATATATATATATATATATATATATATATATATATATATATATATATATATATATATATATATATATATATATATATATATATATATATATACACAATCTACTGATCACTTTTACCAGATACGTATGTAGTATTTATTAGCCACACTGCCCTCTTAACTTCTAGATTTCTTCACATTTTGGAAATGCTTGTCACGAGAAGATCAAGATATACCGAATCCCGGCCGAGACTCAATCTCGGGTGAAGAAATCGAGAAGATACGTTGACGTTGTGGGTAATAAATACTATATATATATATATATATATATATATATATATATATATATATATATATATATATATATATATATATATATATATATATATATATATATATATATATATATATATATATATATATATATATATATATGCATTTGGTGCACTTTTTTGCATTTGCGATTTTTATTGAGGGTTAATGAACATGTGTCATCTATAACTTTTGGCAGCACTTCTTCAATTTCTTGCACTTCTTTTCTTCAAGCCCTTTGAAGGAAAAGAAGTAATAAACAGAAATAGCTGTTCTACTGCTTTAGTATTCTAGTTTTAATTAGCCAGCTGTTTCAGCCACTGCCATGTGGGCATCGTCATGGTGATACTAGATCCAGAGGAAACTACACTCCAGTATATGGATAAGTGCAGGAAAAAACTAACTTTGAAAAAAAAAATTAATATCAATGTAAATTTCACAGGTGAGGAAAGGTGACTATTAAAAGTTTCACTGACTAGGATACTTCTCTGCGAAGCTTTACAAGGCAGGATCCTCCATCTCCAGAGAGAGAGTTTCAGTGTCTTGAAGCCACATTGTTTCTTGTGTAGCTCATATTGTGGTCCTTCATTCTTCCTCCACATTCAGACTGATAAACTACTCTGGTCTTTGCTTCCTTGGTTATGTTTCTCACCACAAGGCTGGGTACTAGGTTGGGCCGGCTGAAGACTCTCTGCAACCCTCTCTCACAGGGAACCTTTGTTTTACCCTGTTAGGTGTCGTAATATTCCTGCAATTTTTTGCAGACATATCAAGAAGTTTCCATGTCTCTTCCAAATTTAAGTATGCTTTTCTCCACTCCCTTGAAATTTGCTAATGCGCATGTTGCATCTGTAAATTTCAGGCAACACTTATACAATTTTCTGTATTTCTTCTGATTTTCAAGAATAAAGTTTAGAGGGAATAGACAAAAATTGCTTCTCTGCTGCTCAATTTATTTATTCTTATACCAGCAGCTGTTTCAGCCATTGTAATGAGAAACACTGACACCTCTAAGGAGTAAAAAAAATCTGGCATCAGCATAATTTGAAAATTTACGTTCCCACGAGGTATGAAGACTCTTGGTATGTATATGGTGCTAACGCAGGGTACTGGGGCTCTCTTTGAAGCCAGAGGATCAAGTCCTGTGAAGCTTTATTGAGAAGCATCTTAGTTCGTGAAATATATTAATCTCCATTTTTTTCTGATCTGTGAGAGTTATATTAATTTAATTTTTGAATACTTTTCCTATATAATTTTTTTTCCACAATACAGTACTCACCTATAGTGAAGTGAGATCTAATTGTAGACCTAGTGTAGCCCTGAAGACAGCTATAAGATAATAACAAAATGTGTGTCTTCGATAGTCTGCCAGTGACTTTTCACATGAAATGTTTATTCTTTTAAATAATAAACCATAAAGAATCACATAGTATCGAATTCACTTCACCTTGGAATAACAACACCAAAAGATAATTACATATGTTAAGCGCATCAACAACGATCAGGAATCGAACTATTACCCTTTGGGTTGGTACATGTATGACAGTCAGATCGGTAATTTTGTGCTTTAATATTTGAAAATGTGAAAATGTCGCATGTAAAATTAGTGACAGGCTTTATATATATATATATATATATATATATATATATATATATATATATATATATATATATATATATATATATATGTCCACACACATATATATATATGCAATTCTAGGCATTTGCGACCTGGATAACTGTGCCCCGGTCACTGGGGTCACCGGGCATTTGCACATAGTACTTTTGTGTCCGGGTCACTCGTGTCTTACTCTTTATAACTATTACTAGGTAACAATCTCATGTATTTATGTTAAGTCTAATATCTAATCAACCAGGGTACTAACTATAGGCAAATGAATGGTAGGTCATTTCCAACTGAGCCACCTTACACAAACCTACATGTATTTGGTACGGTTACATAACTCAGGATGATTCCATGGAGTAGGTGCAATGATTATGTTATGATATGCTGATTAACAATACATTTGTATTTTACTTCCTGCTCATAAACATATCCTAATGCAACAATAACCTAATGTATTTTCATTAGTCAAAATCTATGTTTAAAAAAAAAAAAATGCGAACTCAGTTTATGACGGTGGTAGCAGGATTTTTGGATCTGTGTGAAGATCACGACTTACCTCCCGAGTTCATCTCCTACTCTGAAGTTAATACTTTGGCCAGGCAAAGGGCAGAAGAGGACAGAGTATTAGGTATCGCATCTTGGAATGTTCCTGATCGAACAGTGAACGACATGTCTGGAATTAAGAACAGTTTAGAGGGATGGCATAATACTATCCAAAATTCAGTATTGTGCCATCGCTCTAAACTATTCTTAATTCTAGACAAGTCGTTCACTGTTCGATCAGGAACATTCCAAGATGCGATGAAAAAGGCTGGAAATAGATAGATGTGTTGAAGAAAGAGGAAGATTTGGCAGCTCTGACTGCCAAAGAGGGATTGTTGTCCAACCAAGAAATAGGGTTATCAATAAGTGCCTTCAGTCACTAATTGCATGTTACTATCCTGAAGACAAATTAAGTTTCATATGAGGATTGTCCGCAGCATACATACTTTTTAACTCTGAACTTTAATTTTTTTGATCAAAAGAAGCTTGCTACAACCTCTTTTTTAATTAAAAAATCTGATGACAAAAATTATGAAAAATATGTTAATGTAGAAATGTCCAAGACACAAAAAATAAAAATACTAATTTACATCTGGTAAGATATAGACATTCAGTATAATGGGGCACAAATGACCAGAACGCAAAATTACCGCAAATAAATGCCTAAGGACGCCAATCACTGGGACACAGTTGTTCAGGATGCAACTGATCTGTCAAGATACATTACACACACACACACACACACACACACACACACACACACACACACACACACACACACACATATATATATATATATATATATATATATATATATATATATATATATATATATATATATGTATATATATATATATATATATATATATATATGTGTGTGTGTCTTTACTGTAATCCAACAGTAACTATGAAGATAAAAAGGTCCATAAAAACACTTTCCACCCGTTGCAATCATATATTTCTGACACTACTTCTTCTGTGCCCCTATTCACTATTGTAATATGGACAAATGATGTGGCAAGATTATATATATAAGGCATAGGTAGGTGTTGCTGTACGCCGTTGGTAGTATGTTGATGACCGTTGATCCGGGATGGATGGAAAATAGGTTATTCCCTTGTATTTTAGGCCTCTTTAGCAAACGTCTGCGTCGAGTCAGACTGGCGTATTTTCTGGAACACGTGCTTAAGAGGCCTGAGGGTTAACTCGTCGAAGACATCCGATTTGCAGTGTCCTCCTGACAGATTCTTATTGTTGATTTGACTGATGATGGCAGATTCAAGCATCTTCCTTCTGTACGGACAGCTACATTTGAAAACCAGCCAGGCTCCACTACAATTTATGGCATGGCCTTTCTCCCTAATATGTAAGAAAATCCCCGAACTCTCTGTCTCTACTTTTGCGCTCTACTAGTGTTTGCGAGATGGACCTACCTGTCTCCCCAACGTAAATTTCATTACAGTTACTGGATGGTAAAAGGTAAATACAATATGCTTCAAAGAGTTCGGGGATTTTCGTATGTAGTAGGGATAGATGCCATACCATAAATTGTAGTGGGGCCGAGCTGGTTTTCAAAAGTAGCGGTCCGTACAGAAGGAAGATGCTGGAATCTGCCATCATCAGTCAGCCCAACAACATGAACTTTTCAGGAGGACAATGGAAATCGGATTTCACTGACGAGTTAATCCTCAGGCCTCTTTTCAAGCAGGTGCTCCAGAGCAAGATCTGGATACGCCCACCGGACTCGACGCAGAAGGGAGCTAACGAGGCTCAAAACAAAGGGAATAACCAATTTCCCATCCAACCCGGGTCAACGGTCATCTACATACCACCAGCACTGTACTGCTACACCTGCATATGCCTAATATATACTCTTGTCACAAATCATTTGTCCAGATTTTCACCAGTCAACGGGGACACAGAAGAAATGTCTATATATATATATATATATATATATTTATATATATATGATACATATATAAAACGACATTTGTAGCTTCATGATTGTATATAAATCACGGTGTGATAAAATATTTATATATATATATATATATATATATATATATATATATATATATATATATATATATATATATATATATATATATATATATATATATATATATATACACGAGGACCTGCAAGATACCATTGTTACTCTTTTTCCGTAAACATCGCTACACGATTCTTCGATAAATAAAAAAAAATAATAGAAAAAATGTGCATTTATGCACGAACCCTTCAGTTGATTTTTGTACTGATCCGGCGAAAGAGGCTGGAAAAAAAATAAATCCAGATGAATGGTTGTAAGAAAATTGGATTACAATTTCCGTTTAAATTTATGGTAAATAGATAATGTCAAGGTAGAAAATAACCTTTGTTCATTTATAGCTTTAGGAACAAAGTCCATTTTTCCCCTTGATATCATTTATGGGGAATAGAATAAATCGGAGAATGATATCCATTTTTCAAACCCAAATGATCAATACAAACATTGTTCTCTAAGGTATTCGAAAAAAATAATAGATAAAAACAACGGAAGCGCTTTAGTTGTGCTTCAAGCCCAGTTTGGACACCCAGTGCAAACACACTGACTGTCCAAGGGAAGACCAACCAAGCACGAGTACAGTACATACGGTTCGCGACCAGGAACACCTTGTCTGATCCATGAGATGAACTTATGACACGAGGGTTGTTGTTATCCAGACTACAGAGTCAGACGAAAGACTTGTTTTTAAACGTGTTTTGTCGTTAAAAGGAAAAAGTTGCCTTACGGAGGAGCCATCTATCTTGTTGCTGGCTTTCTCCCTGCCTTGTCTTGCACCCCGCCCACCCGGTCCATATCCTCCTGCCCATACCCGACTCTTGTTGAAAAAGATGGGTTCTGTGAAACTAGAGCTCGAAAAAAAGTTTCATCTCTCTTTGCTTCACGTCGCTGGTATAGCTATTTCTTAACGGTTTGGGGGTAGATTGTGAATCCGAAGACTAAGGAACTTAGCGGCCAAATGCCACATAATTATATGCGTTAAAATCGTGACTAAACCACCTCAAACACTGATACACCCCTTTTACCACTACTTTGTATACCCATCTCTCTCTCTCTCTCTCTCTCTCTCTCTCTCTCTCTCTCTCTCTCACACACACACACACACACACACACACACACACACACACACACATATATATATATATATATATATATATATATATATATATATATATATATATATATATATATATATATGTGTATGTATATATGATTATAATCACTTTTGTACGTGATTTATTTATCACACATTACCACAGGTGAAAATGTGTGATATATATTACACACACACACACACACACACACACATATATATATATATATATATATATATATATATATATATATATATATATATATATATATATATATATGTATGTATGTATATGTGTGTGTGTGTTTTGCAGTATGTGTATGTGTGTGTAATACTACAATTATATAGATATAGTACAGGCACATAAGGCTCAGCACGACTGTTTACAGTGAGATAAACAAAATGTGGAAAAGTGAGAAATAACACAAACAAACTTAAAGGAAATGAAAATAAACGTTTTTCTATTTCTATACTGCCACAGCATACAAACGTCGTCCGTTGGAAACTCTAATTTTTTGCAGAAAATGCAGCTTTGAGAGGATGGAACGCCAGTGGGATAACTGAATTGAAGGTTGAGTTCCTTATGCAACTCATCAACATCGAGAGGCACAACACTGACGGTATAATGCAAAAAATAAAAAAAAACTCTGTATAGAGAGCTCTGCTTCCTCTTCTTCTCATGCCCACCTCCCCATCTCTCTCTCTCTCTCTCTCTACAGATAGCAGACGTCCCTGAGGATGATTCCGACTATGGCATCTATGCAGCACAGGCAGGCGAAAACGACAAATGCAGTTGCAGCATTGCAAGTTAAAAGATCGCGGAGATTGGCGCGATTCTCAGTTGAATAAGGAATTACCCAACGACACCCAGCCCATTATTTCGGTGATAAGTTGTTATCCCACCCCCCCTGCCCCCCAACACCCCAACTCCCCAACCCCCTCCGTGTCTGAAAAACTGTCCTCTCGCCTCTCGCTATTCTTTATTCTTCACGGAAACGCTGAGGAGGAACAACGTTCAGGCTTTCGAAAGTCTTTGCTTATAACTTTTACAAATAACTGAATTTCTTCATATTATTGCAGATCTTTAATATACAAAGCCTGAAATAGTTTAAATAATTTACGCCAACTTTAGTTGTTTTTATTGTGATGTTTCATCTCGATAAAAAGAATGTATGAACAAATGCTAGCATGCAAATGGCATCATACAAAGCTCCTAAGGTCCAAGCCAACCAAGGAAGATCATCGTGTTTCCTCGTATCTTACATCAGCACTTTTCTCACAATAGAAAAAAAAAAGAAAAGAAAAAAAAGGCCACTTCATCCGGCAAACTGGCCTGGCGGTAGAAACGAAAGTGAAACGCTGCAGCCGCTGCCAGAACCAGAGTCATATCGAGAGTAACAGCTCGTCCTCCCTGCAACCATTGCCTTCTACCTCGGAGTTCAGCCCATTACAGTATTTTCGCTCATTTTGGTGCTTTAGTTTTCAAGACTGACGCTATATTTGTTTTTAGTCGCATTTTCTGAAAGAAAAACAATTCCTTAATGTATTGTATTTTTGACAACCCTCTAGGAGTCTAGGTGTTTTGTTTGTTTCCTTGTTAAAGCTGATGCTTATGTTTCAGAGTGCCTGCTCTCTCCTCTCCTATCTTATATATATATATATATATATATATATATATATATATATATATATATATATATATATATATATATATATATATATATATATATATATATAGTATATATATATATATATATATATATATATGTATATATATGTATTTATGTATATATATATATATATATATATATATATATATATATATATATATATATATATATATATATATATATATATATATATATATATATATAAGTGAATATTTGTATGTTTGTATGTATGTTTGTGAGCTATAAAAATCTGAACCGCTTGAAAGATGCAGACAAAATTTGGCTTGTGGCCTTCATTTGACCCAACTTACACAATAGGGTAGGTTTCAAACCCGTACCCTCATGACAGACATACAAGTGCAAAGAGGATATAAGAATTCGATTTTGCTGGAACATCTCTAACAGTCCCTATGGAAGCCATAAAGCAGTTCAGTACATTCAAAAACCTTTTAAAAATTTTGAAATACTGTTTATCCGACGTTATTGGGGTAATGATTAGTTATTTTGTATGTAATTGACTTATAATTGATTAAGTAATTACTTATTAAGGTCAGGAACGTCGGGAAATGAGACGTTATTTTCATTATGCGTCAAAGCCTAGAAAAATTAATTTAGAAAATAAATTACCTTCCTTATTTAACGGCGTTATTTTCATTATTAGACGTCAATAATAATGTAAATAATTATTATTAGTTATAAATAATTATTAGTAACTGATTAATAATGTCAAGGAATGTTATAAAGGGGATATAAGGATTCGGTTTTGCTAGATAAAGCATTACTGGAACACCTCCAACCTATGGAAGTCGTGACACATCTGCCCCTCATGCAAGTCCTATAAGCACTTTGCCGCATCCACAGAGATAAAGGCAAGATAAGACATCTGTATTTGAAGTCGTCAAATCTTAGATAAATTTAAATGTGAAGGCATTTAAAATGAGCCCTCTCGGTCACTGAGTTTAGGTTTAGGGGAGACTCGAGGCCGCCTTATATCACTCGATTTCGGCCATTGCTATTTGCAATTATACTAACTTTTTTTTTACGGTCATTTCTCCTAAAATAGTATTTAGGAATTAGGGTCATTGGACCCTAGGATGGGACCCTAAGCGAGTCAGGTAGGAAGGCGGTATTCAATTGCATACAATTGCATGCAATATTTGTATTTGAGAGAGTCAAATCTTATACCTTAGGGGTAGGTTCAAATGCTGCCTGTATTTGAAGGCGCCAAATATTAAATAAAGTGAAATGTGAAGGCATTTATATATATCCAATATATATATGTATACATACACACACATATATATATATATATACATACATACATACATATATATATATATATATATGATTATTATCACTTTTGTATGTGATGTATATATATATATATATATATATATATATATATATATATATATATATATATATATATATATATATATATATATATATATATATATATATATATGTATGTATGTATGTATAGGTGTGTGTAAAAAAAATTAATGGATCATCATTCCACCTTCCGATCAATTTTACAGTGTACTGTTCTTTCCAGTCTAATCCTCTCTTCATTTAGTGCTTGTAAAACCTTTTGACATGTATTGTTTCTTCTGAAAAAAAAAAAAAAAAAAAACATTGTCTGCTTTATCATTCATGTTTGTGACCGATTATATTTTACTCTGCATTTATTGACACTACGCCTACACCGTTGTCCGTTATTTCATTTCGCAATTCTGCGCCCACTTCATTTATCACCGCTCATGTTTCTCGGAAGATTTACAGTTGCCCTTCAAAATATTTCCGCGTTTATATTGTGATCTGTCGATGCGGAATTAACGATGTATTCATTCAACCTTTTTCTTTACCACGGAATCGGTGCTTTCGATCGTGGTATTAAGCTGTTTCCTGTCTAAATGGATGCAGCTTGTTTTCGAGAGAACTAACGTGGATTAATGGCATAATTCTCTCTCTCTCTCTCTCTCTCTCTCTCTCTCTCTCTCTCTCTCTCTCTCTCTCTCTCTCTGTGTGTGTGGGCGAGGCGCCTGGGTTAGAAAGTGTTCCTTGTGTATACCGTATATATTCTCTTATCTGAAACCGAGTTATAGGCATGGCTTCGGCTGCGATAAGGTTTCTCTGTACACACGCCAGGTCTTGTTGATTGGACACGCGGCGTTTGTTGCATCAATGAGCACACTTGCTTTCTGGGGAATGATGGGGAGGCAGATAGTTTTGATAAATGCGAAAAAAAGAAAAATGAAAGAGAAATGTAGAGTTTCTGACTGTACGCTATATCTTCAGTTTAGATGACATGACCAGTTGCACTTTACCGTAAGCTGTTTTCTCTTGTATAGCTTATATTTGGCGAAGCTTTCTTTAATACTAATTTACATTTTTAACCCATAGAAAATGTTGTGAACATCAGAAAATTTATTACCTACTAGACATAAGCATTGTCATGAAAACGCAACTGAAAGACATTCACTTTGAAGCATTCACAATTATAACCAAGTAATAAAAAATGCGCCCAAGTTTCTTCGGCTCAATCGAGTTTCCTGTACAGAGTACAGTAATGTTGTATGAAACGCTCAGCCACGGCCCATGAAACTCTTTGCCGCGGCACATGAAACTTTCAGCCACGGCCTGGTGGTGGCCTGTGTTGTTGGCACCTACAGCGGTGCCAGACGCACGGTCATGGCTAACTTTAACCTTACATAAAAACTACTGAGGCTAGAGGGCTGCAATTTATTATGTTTGATAATGGAAAGGTGGATGATCGACATACCAATTTGCAGCTCTCTAGCCTCAGTAGTTTTTAAGGTCTGAGCGCGGACAGAAAACGTGCGGACGGACAGACAAATAGCCATCTCTGTAGTTTTCTTTTACAGAAAACTAAAAGCGTAGGCGGGTATTTATTATAGATTTGCACGAAAAAGGGTATCACATATTTTCTGGAAATATCTGTATTTCTTTTGAATACAAAAACTTCCCTTAAAGCAACTGTATTCTCCTTTGAGAGGAGTGGGTAACATTTTACTTTCTCCTCAGACAATCTAGTAAAATTTCTGGTAATTACTTATAAGGTTAGATCTCTCTCTCTCTCTCTCTCTCTCTCTCTCTCTCTCTCTCTCTCTCTCTCTCTCTTCTATCTAGCTCCATCTACAAAACAAAATTTTCCTTTGCTATTCCTGTTTCCTACTGAGTTTATTTAGGATTGTAAGAATGTAATTTATTTCGTAAAAAAATTCCCTGCTTATCAAATCTTGTTTCTGTAAGAGTATTAAAGCAGAAGAAGTATTTTTTTTATTATGTACTCCTACTCCTGCATGCATATGCCATCTTACCCGGAGGCAGCTGGGACTGGCAAATTTGCTGGTTCGCTCTCACTAATTGCATCAGGTAGGGTCATTGTTTTATCAATAACAAACAGAAAACATCAGTTTGATTTAAAGGAAGCGAGGAACAAGACACTTTACGTCACAGAAAGCGGAATTAAGGACAGAGGCCCAAAACTCCTCAACTGTCGCTAGCACTAAGTTTTCGTACCCAGTAATCTATACATTGTCGGTCCCACTCAGTACCTGAATGAAGTACGTTTCATTTATCTCCTTACTTTATTGCCTCACCGTATCACCGTAAGGGAATTTGAATCATACGGCTGCCTCACAGAATCGGATTCATTGCGGTGTCGTTCACCATACTTGTCTAGGATCGAGACTTGCTGATCTTCCATAGCTCTCGTCTTTCGGAATCATGTCTAATTACCAAATTGTTTACTACCTAAATTTATG
This sequence comes from Macrobrachium rosenbergii, assembly GCF_040412425.1. NCBI lineage: Eukaryota > Metazoa > Arthropoda > Malacostraca > Decapoda > Palaemonidae > Macrobrachium > Macrobrachium rosenbergii. Next base: position 37,800,843 of record NC_089790.1, read on the forward strand.
TCTGGAGGTGTAGGGCCAGTGACACCGTATAATTATGATTATCTACCGTCCAGTTCACTGAAGTGCATCCTTTTCCCGAAAGGCGTCTTTCTCTGGCGCCAAGTGGTCAACATTAAATACATTTGTTTTGCATAATCAGAGCTGTTAATACTGAGTTCCTAGTTTCATTTTTTGATGCCTTTTTCTTTTTATTTCCTGTGAAAGAAAACTACTGCGATGGCTATTTGTCTGTCCGTCCGCACTTTTTCTGTCCGCCCTCAGATCTTAAAAACTACTGAGGCTAGAGGGCTGCAAACTGGTATGTTGATCGTCCACCATCAAACATACTAAAATGCAGCCCTCTAGCTTCAGCAGTTTTTATTTTATTTAAGGCTAAAGTTAGCCATGAACGTGCGTCTGGCGCCGCTGTAGGTGCCTACAACACAGGCCACCACAGGCCGGGGCTGAAAGTTTCATGGGCCGCGGCTGAGGGTTTCATGGGCCATGGTTATGAGCTTCATACAGCATTATACGCTGTACAGAAAACTCGATTGCGCCGAAGAAAGTTCTGCGCATTTTTTACTTGTTTATTTATGTGATCCTCACTGAATTAACAGGTAAAGAGTGCAACAGAAGATTAGGCAATTTCTGTTGTTGTTTCTTTCGCCTGAGAATCAGAACTTTGCTTTTTATCTCTTTGCTTTCCTTTCATGTCACGATATTATTTCTTGTTGAATAAAGTTAATCTTAGTTTTTGTAGGAAGCTGTCGATAGGTGGCTTTCTCACTCTTTGTCATAGATTAATGAACTTTCGAACAGAACTAAGTAAAATCGTACAAAAAACTAAATTGTCGCGAAGTCCTTCCCGCCAGATGTATCCCAGCGACAATCTATTCAACAGAATTTGCACTCATGTGAGGCTCAGTCAGCGGACGCAACAAAACTTCTTCGTCAGGTCATGAGAGGACTGTCATGGTTCTGAACGTGCAGTGAGAAATTGTCTGAGTACGTAAGAGGCTGAAATACAATGACATCGTTAACATAATGATGAATGACGTCGAGGAATCATTGATACCATGTAACATTGCTCAAACACTATGAGAATGACACCGAAATAGACCGGTTGGGAGAATAATGAAGGTAACTTGTCTGTTTTAGTTCTTATTTGTAATTCCAAAGTTATTCATTCTCTGCAGTTTTAATGAGGTCCGTCATTATAGAATGTGCAACGTTTATTCAAAAAATTTTTTATTACTAAAGAATTTTGTCAAATAAAGATTATTAAAAGTTGGCACGTTTCCTCAGAAATGATTAAGAGAGAGAGAGAGAGAGAGAGAGAGAGAGAGAGAGAGAGAGAGAGAGAGAGAGTTGCTATACTTATTCTTCTATTTACCTGGCTCTTACTCTTGCTCTTGGGCAGCCCCCTGACACAGTACCTGCAGAATAGGAAAAAATTAGTAACATTAGGTGGCGGGCGTTACGAGTCATTTTAGCGAAAGGAACGTTTCTCTTTTTAAGTCTGTTGCATCCGTGGAGTGTAGCAATGAGTCAAAAACTGAAAAAAAAGGCAGGCAGAGTTACTGGCTCCTTTGAACTGGTTTAAACCGGTAAGAGAGAAAGAACTCGCCGACTAATTTCACGCCTTCGCATTGGTCAATCAGTCGACGTCGACGTAAGATTTCACACACCCACGCACGGATACAAGAACGGCTAATGAGTAAATGAACAATTCGTCTTGCATGGAGATGGGCCAACACTGTCTGCAATTAAGCAATAACTTTCACCTTTTCCCCCCCATTACCAATTAAGCATTGTTCATTAGACACCAGTTGCAATACAATAGTGCTGGGGCAATTGCAGGATACAGCTCGTGGCAGCTTCTTGGAAAAAATCTTTCATGTTACTCGTCTCTTTTTATTGGAGGTTATCTGTATTAACTAGTTTCGTTTCTTTAGTCCTTGCATGTGTTTTGTTGCCAGTTTATTTAGTCAAATTATAGTGGTGGATTTTTATCACGCTTTACAGTGTGTTTACTCTGTAATGCCTGGAAAACAAGATCGTTATAGAGCAGATGGCCTTAGTTTATATAATGCAAAGCAGCTGAATAAATAAACTTGTCACAAGAAATAGATAATTGGCTGCCATTGTTATAGCACTGAAGGGACCATGGCATTCTCCTACAAAGGCAGCAATACAGTAGTTACTGTGTGTAGGACTGTAGTTCTCAACAGCTCCTCCCCTCTATTTGCATGTTCTGAAATGTGGGTATCCTTTGTCAATGCAATTACCGTTGGAAAACACTGGAATGGGTGAAGGAAGAATTGCTGTTAGATGTTAAAACTATGAAGGAAATTGCTTAAGTTGGAGATGTCGTCAGCACTAATGAAAAATATTTTTTGCTATGGTGTATTCCAGGATCCGGTTAGATTATTTTCTTTTGCAGCCAAGCTATGACGTAGATCATCACTGCTAATGCAATTCTAGTGTATAATGACAATGAACTTAGTGGCCCACGAACGTAGTTAATCTGGAATACGCGCATTTAGGCAAATTCAGCTCAATGATACTTCAAAGGCAATTGTATAGTAGTCATTTTCACACCCATATCGCAACCCTACTTTAGATAGGAAGATTTGGTACTTGTCAAAATCCAGTTTTACGCTAAGTTCTGCTTACATTACTGTATTATCAAACATTAAAAATTCTATTCCAACAATCTACATTGTCTTATAAGACGCCAAGAATCTTTTAAACATGCGTAAACCAAAAGTTACAAACTTACAGTTTCCAACATCTAGACAATTATGAAAAATGATTAAAATCCAGTTACTAAGGCCGCATCTTTCTTACTTTAGTATACAGGGCATGATCAAGGAATCACGATAAAACTGTTGCAGTTCACTTACTACCGAGCAGTCCTATGTTAAATATTGAAGTTACTAAGTGATTCAGGAAATATAAATACCTTCAGTTCAAATTATGTAGATATTCTGTATGTTTTGTCAATCATAGCCAGCGTTACCAGCCACGAAGTTACTTATTCCAAGGGTTTGAGAGAGATTGAGAAAAATTGGCCTTTATCCAAATAAGGTGCATATGTAAACTCTCTAAACACTCGCTTCCTGCTCCTACAGAAAATTGATTATCTAAGCACTAAACCTTGGTAAAAAGCTCACCATTTTCGCCACTCTGAACCTGTGTATGTGAAAAGTAAAAGGCATTATCCAAGAACGAGGCTTTTAGATATTTGGTCTCGTAGTTTAGATTATATGAAACGTTTAAGCCTATTATAATTTCTCAAATGATATTAAAAATTGGATCATAGCATCAGAACAAATGACCAGCCATGGTTTGATGATACATGAAGACGAGCTTACCTTGACAAACAGACCAATTTCAAAACTTGGAGACGAAATCTTTCATACAAAAATCATACCAGTTTTGTTAAGTCACAGAGTTAAAGCTATCAGCAGGAGAACTGCGTGGAAAACTTGAGAAGTTAATAACAGAAGTTTACCACTTAGCTAGTTTTCATTTGAATTATTATGCTTAGGCGTGAACTATATATATATACTTATATATATATATATATATATATATATATATATATATATATATATATATATATATATATATATATATATATATATATATATATATATATATATATATATATATATATATGTGTGTGTGTGTGTGTGTGTGTGTGTGTGTGTGTGTGTGTGTGTGTGTGTGTGTGTGTGGCTATTACAGTTACATATGTATCTGGTAAAAAGTGACCAGTAGATTCTGCATATATATATTTCAGCCTAAAAAGCAATATAAACGATGTGTCCACTTGGTGGCTACGATGGTGAGGATGGGTCTATTCCAGCTCTAATATATATTTGTCTAAGAACGACAGGTATATGTACAGTATATACGAGAGGCAATAGACTTTAATCCTTCTTGTGGTCAGGTCAACAACGTGACCTAGTTGCGATTATGGAACCTGGGTTCGTTTCCCGCTACAGGACATCATAATTTCTTCATATTTCTTGCACTTGGATCTTAAGTCTTTGTATTGACAAGCGTATCCAAAAAAGCGCGAAGAATTCGTGAAGTTACGAGGGCATTGTGGGTATTACAATTACATATGTATCTGGTAAAAAAGTGACCAGTAAATTCTACATATACACACACACATATATATATATATATATATATATATATATATATATATATATATATATATATATATATATATATATATATATACATATATATATATATATATATATATATATATATATATATATATATATATATATATATATATATATATATATATATATATATATGTATATATATGTATGTATGTATATTTATATATATATAAACACACACATATATATATATATATATATATATATATATATATATATATATATATATATATATATATATATATATATATAAGTATATATATAGTTCCACGCCTAAGCATAAAAATTCAAATGAAAACTAGCTATGTGTCAAGCTTCTGTTATTAACTTCTCAAGTTTTCCACGCAGTTCTCCTGCTGATCGCTTTAACTCTGTGACTGAACAAAAATGGTATGATTTTCGTATGAACGATTTCGTCGCCAAGTTTTGAAATTGGTCTGTTTGTCATGGTAAGCTCGTCTACATGTATCACAAACCATGGCTGGTCATTTGTCCTCAATTCATTGGCCTTTCTAGGGACAAGTTTTCCACGCAGTTCTCCTGTTGATCGCTTTAACTCTGTGACTTCTTTTAGGTGTTCAGAGAACTAAAGCCCGCTTCAGCACAAGGCAGGCTTAATCTAAAATAATTGTTGTAGACATCACTTATTTAGCCAGATTTACACTAACCATTTTATTACTCAGTTAAACAGAACCTCAAGATGGAGGTTTTGGAAATTACATAGCACGAACGTAAACCTGCACGGAGAGTAAAACCCGAAAATTGCTTATCAAACGATGAAACGTTGCTTGTAAGGCGATGGGTGGGACCTCTTTCGTTTTTAAATACGAATATAAATGAACAAGTATTACTTTATCACGAGCTCCTGTTAAATGCCTCCTCCGTGCCCGGCGACAAAATATCACGTCTAAACCCACGGACAGGTGAAAATTCGTGACCCAACAGGCGGCTACTTTCTCTTTCATTGGGGCTGGCTCTTACATCCTTCTGCACTTCAGCGAGCCGACCATCAACGAAACTAAGTAACGTTAATCGCGTTACCACTTCTATGTAGCTATGGAGTAAGGAGATTAACATGGCTTGGAAAACATCCAGTAATAATACTGTAGCAGAGGAACGAATCTTGAACAAAAAAATCAACACCTTTTAGAGTCTAACCAAACATATAATTTGTGTAAGATGATTTTTTCGAGTAGTTAGCATAGTGTCTGTAGCAATATTCATTTTTCGAGATAACCAAACGATGAACCGTCCACATTTTTTGTCTCTTGCTGAGTGATATTGTGCGCTGATCTACTTCTTTGCGACTGAAGAAGACATTTCAGGACCAAAACTTCACGTTATAAGTAAGTGACCAGTAGGCACTTACTTTTATTATTTAGACTTTAGGGTTGAAATCATGTATGTTCCCAATGATACACACACACACACACACGCATATGTATATGTGTGTGTACATATATATGTGTGTTATATATATATGTATACAGTATATGTATATATGTTATGTGTATGTGTGTGTGTGTATGCACACACACACACATACATACATATATATATATATGTATACAGTGTGTTTATATATATTATATTATATATATCATATACATATATATATATATATATATATATATATATATATATATATATATATATATATATGTTATTTTGAATATTGCTGCTAGATTGCTAACTCCTAAGCCCTTTTGCCCTTATGAAAAATACCAGGCAGTAGGAGAGAGAGGTATACCCACAGACCGAAGAGTCAAGGGAGAGTTTTAGTCATTAACAGTCTCATGCTCTTGAAGGACTAGGTTTATTGTGTCCCCAAGGAAAGCAGGTGGGGGGTTAGATAGCTGTTTTCCTGGCTTAATCCTACGATTCAGTCTGTCTCCAACTGAGTTCTTTTGACCTTTTCTCTTGGCACACCCTCTTTCCCTCTTCCAGGTACATGATGGGCCTGCAGCCCCAGCAACAACCGGATCCCTTATAAGACAAGGGTAACCACCAAAGTCAAGTTCAGTTACAAATCTGCTTGCTATCACAGTGAACTCTGCTGTCCGAGTGATACCCAAAACCGAGTGGCAGGTGGGGACTCAAACTTCTCACTTATACTGGACCCATTTGTGACCCTATGGCCGGACACCGCCCAAGAGTAACTCTGATCACCTTGCCTTAAGGTTGTGTGTGCAAGCAATACAGGCAGCAGCGAAGGTACATACCCAGAAGGGAAATTTGTTGGCCAGTGTAATTTTTCTGTGACTTGTTATTCTCTCTCTCACATTTCATTGTCTTAGTAACTCCTTGTGTCTTCAACTCAAACAGTGAATCTACCATCCCGATGTTTAAATTCCTTGACAATGCATAATGTAATTCTCACCCCTTGATTGCAAGTGAGTAAAGTAAGGGTTTCCTCCAACTCTGGCATTTATTCCGTTATAGGGAGAGTATCATCTCAGTGTTAGTCTCACCTGGAATTGTCTCATTTCAGGATTGTTATTGGTGCTGTTACCAGCCTAGCCATGTTTCTGTGTTCCCAATTACTTGAAGAGTCCTTCCTAAGAGTCCTAACTGGCTTGAATGATTATCTTTGGCTGAGTCGGTAGAATTATTGCCAATAACTGATGAAGAGTTAGAATTTCTGGTGATCACTTTCTCGCACCACAAAAGCTGGTCCAGTATTTCTTAGCCACGTAAAATAAGTCTAATTGTCCTAGGAGACCTGTTAACAGCTCAGTGGTCTGGTAAAACTAAACTATACTTAACTTATTTTTTGCATGTGACCAGTCACTGCATGTTTCACTCAGTGTTGTGTAAATTCCAAGTTGATTTCTTTATTCAAAGTGTGCATGTTGTGAATTTAAATAAAAAATTGATATTAAGAAATTCACTTTCAGTTGGCAACCTACCATTTATTGTTTGATCTTGCATTTTTATTAGTTTACTGGCTTAGGAGCAGTTTTGTAAGGCCATGATAATTAACTCAAAATAAAATATGCAATTTGCCCCTCAAAATCTGTAAGAATATATATATATATATATATATATATATATATATATATATATATATATATATATATATATATATATATATATATATATATATATATATATATATATATATATATATATATACATATATATATATATATATATATATATATATATATATATATATATATATATATATATATATATATATATATATATATATATATTTCAGGAAATATGGCCGCCTTAACATTAAAAAGGTACAGAGTGTGATGGAAGAATATATACTGTTGTGTTGCAGAATCCTTGTGTGATGTGTTAATGTGTGAACACGCGATATTGCAAAATACAGTTCGTGTGTTATAGATTCATTCTGCCATCATTTCATTATCTTTGAGTGTGGCCTCTTAGATAAATAAGATGTCATGGTTGTGGTTGTGGTGATGACTTTGTGGGCAATAACATGATGTTATCATGTTGGTGTGATCATAAGAAAGACAGTAAAACCTTTGCAATGTCAGAAGGTGCTTTTTTAGAAACCTATAATGGAATTTCACAAAATTTGAGCTATTAGCCATAATCAGATTTTTAGTTGGACTGAGACTAAATCTTGATGGTGCTTTCATTTATGATGTTTTAATCTTTGCTTTGGGTGTGAAATAATAAATCTATTTTTGGCCCTACGACCCATTTCATTTGTAATGGCCGAGGATGCATTGCTGATGCCAGAACACTAATCGTAATTTATAAATTTAAGTTTTTGAAAGACACAGTTAGATACTGCACATAAAACATGCCCAATTTATGGATTACAGACTACCACACCTGATCAGATTAATCTAAGATGAAATGCGTCATTAAAGAGCAGATGTGCTTTACTTTAGCTTCTGCACATTGATCAAACAAAACCATAATTTACTTTCCTTTAGAAACGGGCTTAGTGTAGATGAAAAAACACTGGTAGAAAATACATGTGTTAATGACATACCATTATGGCTAGCAAAAGGGAAATGCTGATTTGTCCCACATGTGGATCCTATAGAGGAAAAGATGTGGATGTGAATGTGATGCGTGGCTTCAAGAGGTATGTGTGTTCTTGGATAACATCAGTGATAACATCAGGAGAATGAAGTGAGCCTGCACTAATTGTTTTGATAGTGTATTTAGTAGTGTTTTGGGATGAAATTTAGCTGCAAATTAAAGTAATTGTCACAATTGCTGAGCAAGACGCCAGATTAGTAAGCTCCAGAGTATGAGGGATGAGACAGATGGTGGCCCCGTTAATTTTCCCCATGGCATTGACATAGGGAGTGATAATCTCATGAAGATGGAAATGTTTGAAACTGCAATGGAGAAGATAACTGCTCCTGATATAGAGAAGAGGAAAAGAATTCAGTAGTTATAAGACTTACACAGGCTTCAAATAAAAACATTGAAGAGAAAAGTGAAGTTGCCCGTGCCCTTAAAGATATTCCTCTTATTGGTAAAAGACATACCTAAAATAGAAATAGAAATTTTACTGACACGGTCAGTAAAAATAATGCAGCAACTAAGATCCCCAACATGGTAGAAGATAATGAAACAATACAGAATAGAAGACTGAAACCCAAAGTAATGATTTGTAATGTTTACAGTAAGGAGGACATGTAGATGACAGACACTTACCTAGAGAAAATTAAAACAAAAAATACAGTTGAAAAGAAGAACAGGGGGGAGGGGGGCTAGGGAGTTTTCCAAATACTCCTTCCATGATAGTCACTGTGTGAAGTGAGTTCAAGTATTACAGAGGAAGTTGCAAAGTAGCCCTTGTATAGGCTGCTGTCTGAAAGATTTTGGAGAGTTGCGAAACTCTTTTGAGTGACATTACTTTATCACAACTATGCATTTCAGTTTTGTTTTCTGAATAATGCTACTTCATGTTTTGAGCACTTAATTTCTGATGTGAGGACCCTTCCATCTTAAACCATCATGCTTGGGTATCAGACCAATAATGATAAATTACTTAACCTTCCTAACCTGAGACAGGGGAGGTATGGCAGTGGGCATTCCAAATCTACTCTGCTTACTGACTTTAGGTGAGATTTAATAAATGAAACTGGCGAAAGTGGCAGTTCTGGAAATTTGACAGTATTCTGTTTCACAACATTCTTGAAAGAGTACTTGTGAACCATGTATGTTTCAGACTTCCTGTTTGTCCATTTTTTTAACCATTCTTTTTGGTGGATTTTACTCTCTTCTAGTTTCTCTTCCCCCAGAACCCTAGTTGCTCACTGGGGTTTTCCTATAGCAGTTACAAAAATGGGTAAGAGAAATACAAAAACGAGTGGTTTATACCAACAATAATGGTTAAGAATACATAAAACAAGATAAACAGTTAGAAAAGTGTGGCTCAGCATGACCTTCAACAAGCAATCACGAAGCTATCACCCCTGTGGTCACAGATTTACCCATCATTACTTTTCCATCCATAATGCCCGGGCAAAAGAGGTTAATTTCTTATCCCCAGGTCATGTGGGTCCCTCTCCTTTATATTTGGGGCCTCTAGGAGCTCTCAGAGCTCAAAGTCCTCCTCCACTATAATCTGGTAGACCCAGCATGATATTCATGACAAACCTATGTTTTTATGGACTCAATATGGCCATGCCAATTTCTCCATAATGACATTAATGGATTTAACATGGTATTTGAGTTCTGGCTTTGCTCTCCCTTTTAAAAAACCCAATATCAGACTGAATATGGCACCTGAGTTCTTGCTTCCCTCTCCTCTGAGAGCTCAAAGTCTTCCTCCACTATAATCTGGTAGACCCAGCATGGTATTCATAACAAACCTATGTGATTAATGGACTCAATACAGCTATGCCAATTTCTCCATAATGACAGTAATGGATTTAACTTGGTATTCAAGTTCTGGCTTTGCTCTCTCTCAAGAACATGAGGTCATCCTCGACTAGCCCAGTAAACTCAGCATGGTATTTGCATGTACCCCACCTGGCAACTAACAGACACAATATGCCCAAGCTTTACCTCTGACAATCTAATTATGGTGCCTAAGTTTTACACCTCTCTTGGTAGCTCAGTGGTAGAACGTCGACTGGAGTTGCTGGATATGTTCTGTGTTGTGGGATCGCGACCCAGCGGTACCAATCCAATTATCACTTATAAATTCCCTTTCGGTGATAATTCCCTATCGGGATACTCCTGAGGTAGCGTGAATTTGATATTAAGCTACATTTGTAGCTTCATGATTGTATATAAATTACGGTGTGATAAAAAAATTTCATAATAAGAGCTGTGTGTTCCAAACGTACCAATGAACTAGCATGGCGGAGGTGGGTTAATGCCGAGGCTAAGTACAATTTCCCCGCTCGTGACGGGTAAAATAAGTACAGAAAACTCGGCATTAACTTATACCTCTCTTGGTAGCTCAGTGGTAGAAAGTCGACTGGAGTTGCTGGATATGTTCTGTGTCGTAGGATCGCGACCTGGCAGTACCAATCCATTTATCACTTATAAATTCCCTTTTGGTGATAATTCCCTATCGGGATACTCCCGAGGTAGCGTGAATTTGATATTAAGCGACATTTGTAGCTTCATGGGTGTATATAAATTACGGTGTGATAAAAAAATTCATAATAAGAGCTGCGTGTTTCCAAACCTACCAATGAACTAGCATGGCAGAGGTGGGTTAATGCCGAGGCTAAGTACAGTTTCCGCTTGTGACCGGTAAAATAAGTACAGAAAACTTGGCATTAACTTATACCTCTCTTGGTAGCTCAGTGCTAGAACGTCGACTGGAGTTGCTGGATATGTTCTGTGTCGTGGGATCGCGACCTGGCAGTACCAATCCATTTATCACTTATAAATTCCCCTTCGGTGATAATTCCCTATCAGGACTCCTGAGGTAGCGTGAATTTGATATTAAGCGACATTTGTAGCTTCATGATTATATATATATATATATATATATATATATATATATATATATATATATATATATATATATATATATATATATATATATATATATATATATACACACACACACACACAATCAAGAGTTCATGAAAAGGTGCTCTAATTGGATACATTTATTCAAGAGCCGACGTTTCACATCGCTTGATGTATTTTCAAGGTTGAAAAGCGGTTAAAAACAATAAATACGTGTCTATACAATGTGAAAGGTATGTACAAGATTTATTTCTCACCTTATTTATATCTTAGGCAGAACAAAGAGCAAAAAAGAACAAAAAGGGGAAAACTAATAACAGCAAAGTGGCACAGAACATCTACCCATATTGGTAATGAAGGCTAGACTGACGTAAAGGACACCATAAATGAAAAAGATACATGGAGTTAAAAAAAAAAATAAAACATTAAGCACTGCACAGCTGTGTTGACGATGATTGCTTGCTGAGTGTTGGAATGATCAGTTTGAACATTATGGATTCCAAAGTAGAATCCTTTCGCACAATTTTAAAGTCGTTGGCATCTATATGATTTTTACAAATTTTAGCATGAATCCTTATGTTAGACTGATCCGCTCGATAATTTGCTTCCAGTTCTGTAGCTAATCCCCTGATGAGAGCAAATTCGAACTTTTAGTAGCCTCCTGGTGCATCCAGTATATGTGCCCAGACTACATCTGGGACAGGTATACTTATAGATCAAATTAGATGGAAACAGAGGACCCATCATTCTATCCTTAGAATGGAATAAGGATCCTATAGTTCTTGGGTTCTTCGGGATTAGCTTCAGATTCAACGCTGGTAATTCCTTATTAAATAGGCTAATAAATTTTCTACTGAATTTGTTAACATGTAGGAAGGGGAATTTTGCATACAGACGTAATTTGGGGACCGTATGAACTATAGGCAGATAATTCATCTTAAGACTGAGCAACCTATTGAGGGATCTACGGAATGTAACAAGTGGAAAACCGTTATTCTTAAAATAATTGGTTAGAAAAGTGATTTCGTCATGAAAGGCGGCGCATCTGGAGGTAAGCATAAGAGCACTGTGAAGTAAATGTGGAATTCATCTTCAGATTGTAAAAACAATAAACCAGTGAAAGTGCTTTTTCTAAAAATGCCAGTATGGAAACCTATCTCACCCCTTGTAATTCGTAGGTCCAGAAGAGCAGGCGAGTTGTGGGATTTTTTCTAGAGTGAATTTGATGTTGGGGTGTTGGGAATTTACGTATTCTGAAAAAGATAGCAGCATGATAGTCGTGTCTGAAGAGAACGAAGGTATTGTCAATATAAAGTTTATAAAATAAAGGGTGAAAACTAAGGGGGCAGTTATCTAATATTTGCTCCTCCAGGGAGTTCATAAAGATATTGGCGAAGGTCGGGCCTACGGGATTACAATTTCAAGATGAATTCCATATTTACTTCACAGGGCTCTTACGGAGGCACCAGGAGACTACTAAAAGTTCGAATTTGCTCTCATCAGGGTGTTAACTACAGAACTGGAAGCAAATTGTCGACCCCCGATCAATCTAACATAAGGAATCATGCTAAAATTTGTAAAACTCATATAGACGCCAATGACTTTAAAATTGTGGGAAAGTTGCGAAGTGAGGAGGAACTAACCACTTTGGTATCCATAATGCTCAAACTGACCATTCCAACACTCAACAACCAATCATCGTCAACGCAGATATTTATTGCTTAATGTTTTTATTTTTTTTAACCCCATGTGTCTTTTTCATTTATGTTGTCCTTTACGTCAGTCCAGCCTTCATTATAAATAAGGTGAGAAATAAATATTGTATATACCTTTCACATTATATAGACACGTATTTATTGTTTTTAACCGTTTTTTCAGCCTTCAAACTACATCAAGCGATGTGAAACGTCGGCTCTTGAATAAATGTTTGAAATTAAAACGCCGTTCCATGAACTCTTGATCGTGTATCATCCGAGCTGTTGCTCCTGTCTTCTGATATATATATATATATATATATATATATATATATATATATATATATATATATATATATATATATATATACACTTTTCTAGTCACAATCTATCTCTTATTTTTCGTCAAATAAGATTACACGAGTAGCAAATTTTCAATATTTATAGTACTTCCTCCATTCATCATGGCTAAAATCTTCAAGGGACACGGAAAAATGCTATATGTCGCTCCATTTATTCGTTCCAAAGCTAACAACTGCTTCGGTCA